>NW_022436971.1:3594783-3692283 GCF_009761245.1 Sapajus apella | reverse complement strand
GTTTTGAAGCAAATTTACCAATAAAATGAATCTGAAATTACACAGCACAGACATGTTAAGTAATTACGTCTGTGCCACAAAACATGTAATTTTGCTTATTCTTGACCAGTAATAAAGTCAATTAAGATTATATATTTTTTAACATGATAAAAGAATAACTATTTAAAATCATTGAGCAAAAACAAGAATTCTGATTTATCTGTTCTTTGTCATATATGGCTGCAGATTTTAGCCAACATTTTATATTGAGCTGTAGCATAACGAAATCTATTTAACTTTCAGCTAAAGGCAGGGAAAGTCTCAAAGTACTTTATACTTCCAATGCATTGCTATATTCTACCTTCTAGTTTGTAATTTCACAATAATCAAAATAATCTCATAAAGGTATATTATTTTTGGTGTTTCTCAACAAAGCCTGAATCTTTTCTACGCAAAATCAGTGATCTCAGCTAAAATTACAAAAAACAAGTTTCTCTTCCTTACATTTTACGTCAAGCAAATTAACCTATCCTCTCCTACTCTCATCTCCTTTCATTTATCATAGCTTCTTGCTGCCAATTGGTGAGTGTCTGCCATTCCAATCCATTTTATATCATTTTTGCTTTCATCTGAATCTTTCTTATATTCAGATTCGAGTATATATATTGAATATATATTATACATATTTTAAATTACAAAAAATGTATTGAATGTTTGTATATCGTAGCTAAATTCAAAGGCATCAGTTATTTTCAGGGATTCTGTCTTCTATAAGACAGGTTTTGCTACTTTGCCTGAAGTTGGGCTGCCCTTCTCTAAACTTTCATACTTTTAGGTCTTTTCCACTGAATTTCAAACAACTCAACCTTACCTTACTTTTTAATTCTAGCTCACAGGGCTAGCCTTCCTTGGATCTTCAGCATCCAGTAGATGATAGACAAATAAATTGCCTAACATTTGAGTCAGAATTGGGTAAAGAATCAAAATAATCTTTAAAAAGTTTTTTCAATTTATGGAATTAATGGCTGTATAACAACTGGATATTAAATTGGGCTTAATCTATCCAAGTGAATTAAAAACAATGATGACATTCCACATACTCAGAAGGCTCAGCGATCATGTCTCTCTTGCAAAATGCAGGCATAGAATGAAGGTTCAACTTGCCTAACTAGTTACTTTTGCATTTCGGATTCTGGAATCACAGTAGAAAAAATAGGTATAGTGATGCCTACTTGGCATTTGAAGTCACAGTGCCAATCTGTCACCATTCGGTAAGCAATATATAAATTCTTCCTGCAGCTGCAAAAGGGTTCCTGTCTTCAGTACCCACTTCATTTATTTGAAAGGAAAGCAAAAAAACCTCGATCGACACCTTTTACAGGTATGGTGACTGCTGTTTCTGCAATTAATTAGGCTCCATTTGTTTACATAATATTAAGGAGTATTGCAGGCACCAATCTTTCAAGTTGCCAACCCCAAAACACATTGTTTTCAGTTTCTTTAAATGTAATTAATCTGTAGACTTTGTGCTAGGTTAACTGAATCGATTTTTGTTTCTGCCCCCTCCCTCTTTTGTCACTTGACAGCTTGAAACTGGGCCTGGAAAAGCTCATTTGCATTCCTGCAGCAAGCCTGGTGAATAAACCGAGCAAACGTGTCTATTTGTGTACTTCAATATATGACTGTGCTTGCTTCAATCAAGACTTATTTTCAGTATCACGGCCAACAAAAGCATTAAACGAGTTTTCTCCAACATGAATGATAAGCTGTAGAATGTATTTCTTTAAAATATTTTTTTCCTGTGACACTTATGGAATGCAATGAAAAATAGAAGCAAGAGTGCAAATCTCACTAGACATTCACAATGCTGCCTTGCCATTTGAACTCTTTCTCCTTGTTTCCTGACATGTTAAGTGCCTTCATTATAGTTTAGGTTGTACCTGATTATAAGTTTAAAAGGTCACAGTTATATCTCAAAAGTAATTATTTAAAAAAAAATCAGGATTTCACACTGAACTTCAAAGATCACATTCTCAACCCAAGATTGTCATTTTATATACTGATATATTTTAGGAATTGATGCAGGTGTTGACCTCTTAGAATGAGAAGTATCTAACATATATGTTTTCAAGGATTAGTATTGTTTCAACATAATCCCTTCTAAATACATCTAATTCTTCCCCTATGAAAATACTTGGTACATTTTCATTTAAATTATTTTTTCTTTAACTGTCTCCCTTCCTTGGGTCAAACACTTAACTGAATCCAATTATTTTTTGACTATAAACATATGTGGTTTCAACTATAAAGTCAACATGTGTATGTGTGCGTGTTTGCGTGTGTGTGTGTGCGTGTGTGTGTTCATGTATGTGAGATACATCTTTGTGTTTCCGGAATACTATGAGTGAAAGAAGAAAATTCACCTTCTCTGTGTTTCATGTAATGCTGTCATATAATGTTAATGACAGAGATGATGTTCTCAGTTATTTCAGTCAACACATTCTTCTTTTCATAACCTAATCTCCTTCATTTGAAAGAAAAATATATTTTTAGCCAACTCTCTGGGACCAAGTCATTGATTTATGAATATAAGGTGAAGGACTTCATGAATTTTTTCCTGACCTCCATCTGTCATTTCCTTAGTCATATCTATTTTAAGAAATATAAAACAAATTGTCCTAATAGGGCACATTATCACCTTGATATATCACACAGGAAGGACTCCCTCTGCTTCTTATCACATCCTTACGGAAAATAAGCTTTACACTGTCCTGAGCTGCTTTTCTCTATATTCTTTATTATTTTATACTGATGATGACATACATTACTCAAATGCTGATTCACTCTCAGTATTCTTATAAAAGATGGGAGTAATTCTGTTCAAGTCTTCTGAAGATAAGAACAGCCAATGAGAAGCAATTGTTACTACATCTGAGAATATCTGAGAAATTAATCCCCCAAAGCTGCCCAACATCTCATTCTTCCAACTGCTAACAGTTCCTTTATTATGTGTAAATTCACATTCTCCCAAAACTATCATTTATGTCTTTGAGAGATATCACAACTCTTAGGCCTCAAGCCTCATCCAAAATAAGCATAAAAAATAATCACTTTGCTTTTTAAGGACATACAACCAGATTTAAAAAAACAAATATAAAACTTTTGATGTATATTTTGAAGAAACTCCATGTAGTCTTATTTTATAGCAATTTGTAACTACATATAGAAATTAATTTTTTCTCTATAGGCCAACACATTCTCTATCTCTCTTACACACACATACACACATACACACACACATTGTATGAACTACAAAGAAATTCTGGATGGAGAAAAATATGAGGACATTAGCAATGACAATTTATTGTCTTGGTTAGATACAGAGTAAAGATAAGCCAATATGATATTCTAAAAGAACAAATTAGGAGTTGACACAAGATTAGGGTCCATTTCAAACAAGATGCAATATGATTTATGCAAACAGATGGTAAGATGATACATTTTCCTTATAAGGTCTTGTAAGATTTATTGTATGGACTTGGAAACCCCAATAATACACTTCCCAATGGGAACTATCACCTTAATTTGCATGCAGAGATTTGGAGCTCTCCTTAGGGGTTGGCCATGTCCATTCTGTAGGAATAAATAATAGTTTATTGAGGGGACTTGATTTAAGTGAGGCTTGTTAAAAATAAGTTAGCAACTAGGGCTTTGTTATTCAAGTCAAGATGTACAAATAATGACTTTTCTTTCTGTTATAGTTGAGTATTTATTTAGCCTCACTTGGAGTCCTACATTTTAAGAATACTGACAACTGAAGTTTTGTTAGAGAAGGGTAATCTGGAGGGTGAAATATTTAAATCCCAACTAGATATGAGAAAGAGCTATTGGTAAGATAATGACTTAATTTGGATACATAGGAAAGTCATTGTGTTGTTCTACATCTGAAGCACTACCATAAACAAAACGAATATCCTCATGCAGTATAACTTTAAAGGGCAAAACTAGGTTGAATAACATCAAGTTGCAATATGTTAAAGTTTGTCACATTTTAAGGAAAAGTGTTGTAACAATTAATAATACCTAACCACACAGCATGAACCTTTCGAAGAACTGTTCTTCTTGTCACTGGAAAGATGCATGTAGAACTGTCAGCTATGAGGAGCAGTGCCAAAGGAATCCTGCACTGGTAGAAGTAGGAATGTGAGATTCTACAGCTATTTCTAGACCCAAGATGTTAAAATTCTAATAAATCAGATATCTTAGAAATTTCCAATTATCCCTTTGAAAAACTTTCATAGTTAGAAATATATGTAAATGGGCCAGACTCTTACCACTTTTAATATTAAAGGATAAAAAGGTGATTTTAAGGACATTCAAAAGTGGTAATGATCTTGAATCAGTCCATATTACATTATGACAAATCTAGGCAAAACGTTAACTAAGTTTCAAGAGATATAAAGAAAGCTTATGTTAAAGTCACCATGTCAAGTGCTGAAGTTAACACAAAAATAACCTGGTTCTTCTCAAGGAGATTTTTACCCAAAATGAAGACTGAACAAAAAGCATAGAGAGATGAACCTGGAGGTAGAAAAGCTTAGGTTACTCAAGTATATACTCAAGATATTAGAGAAAAGAATAAATGGGCTGAGGTAAGTATAATACTAGAATGGAGATATTATGCAAAGCCAAAACACTCACTAGAAAATTGTGTTTCCAAAGAGGGCTAGAAGGCACATCATTCACAAGACCAAAAGGATACTTTTGAGGAACACCAGAATTACTAAAATGTTAAGGTGTGGCTCTCTGCAGACCCAACAGTAATGGTCAGAGAAGTGATTACAGAGCTATGTTCATTAACATCTATGATGATTATGAAGATCTGAAGTAATAGATGATGTCCCTTGATCACCAGAATCCAGGAGGTTGCAATTCTCATGATGCCTGGCAAAATCACATGAATGGCTATGGGGATTTTTCATAGGGAATTAGAAATATGGTTACTAGAACTGGACAGTCAACAGGGATGATGCTTAACCTATATAATACCAAATTGAAAAAAAAATAAAGCAAGAAGGAGAAATAAGTGACTGAAGATTGTCACCCCACTGATTTTGAGAATTGGAACCCAATGGCTGAAAGGGTAGCCCCATCCCTAGGATGAAGGACTCCACAATTTTATGACAAGTAATTGCTGTGTTGAATCCCCCAGAGTAAATAAAAATATAAACTGCTCAGTTAAAACTGCATTTCAAATGAACAACATATAAATTATTTAGTATAACTATGTCCCCAAAATTGCATGGGACATATATATACTTAAAATTTATTTATCTAAAATACACATTTAAATGTATCCTGTAAATAATCTTGTATCCCTACTACTTTGAAATATAAAGTGTCATCATGACTCTTCTGTTAAAGTGGGAGCTTTCTGTAACAACTGGGGTTGTGACTAAATTCTGTCTCAGAGAGGGCCCACTTGTCTACTTTTAGGCCTACCAACAATTGTTTTCCCAGACACCAATGCTTAATTGAAATTTATAAACATTTTAGAGTGACTTATACATTGGGTCCCTGGTCTATGGATTAAGAACTATCATAGAGGTGAGGGTCAAATGAAAAGCTATGAAAAAGCTCTTCTTCACCCAAGATAGTGTAACAAAAGCAATACTGTACTGACAGTTGACATCATACTCAATGATGAAAGATTAAAATATCTCCCCTAATATCAGGAACAAGACAAAAATGTCTACTTTCACCATGATATCCAATATTGTACTAGAAGTTCTAGTCAAAAGAAAAATAGATACATCTAAATTGGGTAGGGAAAAGTAAAAGTATGTATATCCAGAGATGACATCATTCTACATAGGAAAAAAATTCCAAAGAATCCACAGAACAGCTATTAGAGCTAGTCAATAAATTCAGCAATGTTGCAGGATATAAGGTCAACATACAAAAAAAACTCAGTTGTGTTCTACGCAATGGAATAAATTAAAGCAAGGATGTGAAAAGCTTGTACATTGAAAACTAAAAAACGTTTTTGAAAGAAGTTAAAAAATAACTAAATAAATGGTAAAACATCTCATTTTCATAGATTGGATGACTTCATATTGTTAAGATAACATTAAAAGTAATCTACAGTCAATGAAATCCCTATCAAAATTCTAGCAGTCACTTTGCAGAAATAAAAAAGCGAAACATCAAATTTATATTTAATTGTGAGAGCCCCTGAACAGCCAAATAATCTTAAAAAATAAGAACAAAGATAGAGGATTCACATAAAATTAACCAAAACACTATGATGCTAGCATAGAACAGTCACATAGATCAATGTATATCCAGATATAAGCTTATACGAATTTTGTTGTGTCCTCCCCTAATAAAGTATGTTAAAGTACTAGTCCCCATTTCTTCCAGATGTGATTTTTTTTTGAAATATGGTGTATGAATTCATTCACTGCTATAAAAACATACCAGAGATATGGTACTTTTAAAAAATGGGGTTTAATTGATTCACAGTTCCATAGAAATTTGGAGGCCTCAGGAAACTTACAATCAACATGGAAGAGGAAGAGGCACATCTTACATGGTGGCACACAAGAAAGAGAAGAGTGTAGAGTGAAGAGGGAAGAGGCCCTTATAAAAACATCAGATCTTGTGAGAACTGACTCGCTATCATGAGAAAAGTATGGGAGAAACCTCACCCATGATCCAATCACCTCCCAGCAGTTCTCCCTAAACATCTGCGGATCATGGGGATTACAGTTCAAGATAAGATTTGGGTAAAGACACAGCTAAATCATATCATAGTGTTGTTGCAGACATAGTTAAGATGAGGTCATACTGGAGTAAGGTAGGTAGTCATCCAATATTACTAGTATTCTTATAAGACAACCATATGAAAGCACAGACACACAGAAAACCATGTGTTCTGTACACCATGTCTGAACACTAAGTAATGATGAATACAGAGACTGGAGTTATACAGCTGCAACCAAAGAATGCCAATGATTGCAGGAAACCACCAGAAGCTAGAGAAAGTCAAGGATTCCTGCATAGCTTTTAAAGGAACTAGGGCCCTGCCAACACTTTGATTTAAGATGTCTAGCCTCCAGAACTGTGAGACAGTACATTTCTCATGTTATAAGCGGAGTTCATGGTATTTTGCTACTGCAGTCCTGGAAAACTAATACACCACATATGTATGGCTAACTGATGTTTGACAAGGTATCATAATTCAATTAGAATAGTTTCTTTAACAAATGGTGCTAGACAAATTAGATATCCTATCTTACTGTATGCAAAAATTAACTTAAAATGGATCAGCAAGTTAACTAGAAAAGTTAAAACCATAAAATTTATAGAAGCAAATGTAAAGGTGAATCTTCATGACTTTGGATTAGGTAATGGACTCATAGATATGACATCAAAAACAGAAACCAAAAAATAGCCAAGTTGGACCTCATTGAAATTAAAAACATTGTGCACCAAAAAATATCAAGAGATATTTTAGATACTAGTGCTTATTAGATTACAGAATGCAAGAAAATGTTAGCAAATCTTATATCTAATAAGCACTAGTATCTAAAATATATAAGAAACTCTTACAACTCAACAACAAACAAACAATCAAATTTGAAAATGAGCTAAAGGCTTGAATTGACATAACTCCAAAGATGATATTCAAAGGTCAATAAGCACTTAAAGAGATGTTCAACATTATTAGTCATTATAGAAATGCACATCAAAACTACAAAGAGATACCACTTCACATCCACAAGTGTGGTCAAAAATAAAATAAAATAAAAAATATGTATTGGCAAGTGTGTAGAGAAACTGAAACCCTTGTGCATTGATAGTGGGAATGCAAAATGATTAATCTGCTGTGGAAAACGGTTAGGCGGTACTTCAAAAATTAAAAATGGTATTGCCAGGTGACCCTGAAATTCTACCTTTAGGTGTATATCCCCAAATTGAAAATAGACCCTCATACAAATACATATATATGTATGTTTATATGAACACTATTTGCAACAATCAAAAGGTGAAACCAACCCACATGTCCAACCACAGACACATGGATAAATTGTGTCATATGCAAACAATGGAATATTGTTTAGCCATAATAAAGGAATGAAGTACTGACACTGCTACAGGAATAAACCTCCAACACATAAGGTCACATATCTTATGATCCTATTCATATGAAATATACATTTACAGACAAATCCACAGAGACAGAACACATATTGCTGCTTACCAGGAGTTGAGGGAGAAGGTAAAATGAGGAGAACTGTTTAATATATTTTAATTTAGAGTGTTAGGAATATGTTAAACTAGATATGTTGGTTGCACATTATTGTGAATGTACTGAATGCTATTTAATTGCTTTTAAATGATTAATTTATGTTTTGTGAATTTTGCATCTATAAAATTTTTAAATATTATATTGATATTATATTCTGGAGGAGATGGCAGAGATTATTAGTTCAACCTTTAAAGAACCCAAATATATAGGTGTGGTGATTCCATTTATGTCTTCATTTAATTCAATAATCTGGCCTCTGTAGAAACTGGATGAATCATGGGGAATGACTGTGTTCTGACAGACTTAATTAAGCAGTAGCCCCAGTTGCAGCTGCAGCACTGGATGTGGTATTATTGCTGAATCAAATTAATAAGACCTCAGGTATGTGGTATATTGCCACTGATTTGGCAAATGTGTTCTTTTCCATTCAAATTAGAAAAGAGGATCAGAAACAATTTGCATGCATGGGGTACAGAACAATATTTATTTACAATTATGCCTCAGGACTATGTTAAGTCTCTTGCCTTCTGTCCTAAGAGATCTAGACCACCTGGACATATCAAAGAACATCAGCCTGCTGCATTACACCAATGACATCCTGCTGAGTTGGTAAGATAAGAAAGAAGGGGCTACTACTCTGGAGGCCTTTGCAGGATGTGTGCACTTCAAAGGAGAAAAACAAATCTACAAAGATTCAGGACCTTGACACTTTAGTACAATTTAGAGGAATTTGTTGCTCAGGAGATTGCCATGATATTCCTTCCAAGGTAAAAGACAAAGTGCTACATCTTGCATCTTCCACCAAAAGCAAGGAAACAAAGTATCTGTTAGACCCCTTTGGGTCTACAGGTTATATATCCACACCTGAGAATAATTATTAAGAATATGAAAACCTCTCAGATTTCCTGGAGTAGAGAAAACACTGCAGCAAACTCAGGCCACAGTGACATCAATGCTGCCTCTTGGGCCATGTGATCCTGAGGACATACTGTTGAGAAGTAATGTAGTATGGAGCTCATAACAAGCTCAAGTGGGAGAATAACAATGCCGTCTCCTGGTATACAGGGCCGTGGTATCCACCACAGAGAATTAAAGCACTTTAAGAAATAAACTAGAGTTTGACATATCCCCTGGCCCTATTCAAGATAGAACACTTGAAAACAGGACACACACTGGAAATGCCTTTGAAATTCCCCATTATGAGTTGGAGTCTATCAGATCCACCAAGTCATAAAGTCAGATAGGCTTGGCAGTAGCTGCCCATCATAAATGAAAATGGCACATCAAGGAATGAACCTGAGTAGGATCAAAGGGCCCAAGCTATGCCCATGAGTGTACACTTTCAGACCCTATGTCATCCGCTGGAGTTGCACCAGTGTCTCTCCATCTTCTTGCACTTAAAGCCATATGGGGGTTTCTATGCAACCAGCTGAAGGAAGAGGAAGCAGCTGTATTTGATTTATGAATAGTTCAGCTTTGGTAGGAGAGCACAAACTGAAAATGGTCAGTGACTACAGATCCTCATTCAGCAGTGGCCCTTAAAAACTGTCAGGAGTGATAATTTCCCAAATTGGCTGAGCTATGAACAGTTAACCCAGTCATCTATTTTTGTGGAATGAGAAACAGTATCACATCAAGGGCATAGAAGGAAAAGGAATAGAAGACTGGAGATATTTTCCAGACAGAAGCATGTGTATGGTCATTTGGAAGTGGGTACAAAATGATATTTTTGTTACACATTAACCCAATTATGAAAGTATAGGTCATAGAAAAGACACTGAACCATTAAATAGACAATGTGACTTAGTCTTTGTCATCAGCCACCTCACAATGGGCATGATGGGTACATGAACGAGGTGACCATGGTGCCACGGTCACAGGTTATAAATGGGTCCAACAAGATGAACTCCCACTTACCAAGGCAGATCTATTGACATCTCTGAATTCCTCCTTTGCATAAACATCAATGCATAATAAACACCCATTATGGCACTATTCCTCAAGGAGATTGACTACTCGGTAGGAAATTAATTACATTGGGTAACTTCTATCCTGAAAACAGTGCTACTCATCCTCATAGGTATGATCAATGCTTGTTTTTGGGTATGGGCTCACTTCTACTCACAAAGCCATAGCTAACATCATTATTTGGAGGCTTAGAATGTGCTTGTGGATCACACTCTATAAGCCTCCTATACACATATCAGCAGATGGGGGACTGACATGAAATGAAGGTAGTGAAGGAGATGATGGAGTGGTCCATGACTGGGCGCCATTCTCCAGAACACAGTGTACTTATTAAAACAAATATCTCTCTATAGGGTGGCCTGTCCCCTATAGGAAGGACACACGCACTCAGAACCCAAAAGATGGAAGCATGGATAGCTCCACTTACCAACACTCCTTATGATTTCATGGGAGGACTTTATGATTTCTATTCCTGTATCTCTAGGCTCTGTAGGGTTGAAGGTCCTGGTCTCCAAACAGGTACACTCTTGCCAGGGGACACAGATAAAAATCCTACTGAACTAAAAGTTACATCGGCTACCTGGGCACTTTGGACTTCTTCCTTCCAGGGAACAGCAGGCAATGAAAGGAGTCACCATACTGACAGGGGTAATTAACCAGAAGCAGCAAGAGATAACACTCCTTATACACAAGATGGGAGTGAGGAGAAATACCTGCGGAACCCAAGTGATACATTGGGCACCTCCTGGTACTTCCTTATTCCATTATAACTGTGAATGGATATGTGCAGCATTGTGGATGTGGAAGTAAAATGGCTATCAAAGCTTCAGAGCCCTCAGAGATAAAAGTGTGAGTTGTACCACCAGATGAGCCATCTAAACCTGCTGAAGTGATAGCTGAGGGTGAAGGGAATATAGAGTGGAGAAGGGAGGGAATGGGTGTCTGTGATGACCTGTGATCACCCACAGCAATGGAGCCTCTAGTTAACCAGATTCACTTTGTTTTTCTGAGTTTTTAACTCAGATAAGAGGGCCACAGAAGGCACATGGAGGAGTCTCCTTCCAACACCCATGTAAAAATGTAGATCTGAACAGCGCAATGGGAGAAGTGTGGCAGCCATAAAAATGTGCACTGTCCTCTGACCACAGACAGCAAAACTGACTAAGGGCCTCTGCAGCTGGATGTTGAAATCCATTGCTAAAATGTCCTGAGATCACGCCTCTCTTGGGCTGATTCCAGCCAATGACAGACAGTGGCACAAGAGTACTGAGGACTTCTACATATCAATATTTTAAAAACTCAACAGAACAATAGATTAGGGAGATAATCAGGCACTTATTAAGAAGAGAAAATAAATAACATGTAAAACTACTCAATCATTAATAATCAGGGTACTCAAACAGAGATAACACTATGCCATTTAACAATAATTGAATTGACTGATAATAGTTATAATAATTATAATAAGGATGAAGAGGAGGAGACGAAGTAGTAATATCACAATTTCAAATGTTGGTTAGGGTGTGAGGAAATAGAAACTCATATATTGGTGGTATAAATTAATCCAAGTATTTGGAAGAGCAATATGACAAAACCTAGTGCAAAGATATCTAATTCCTAAAACTTAGTGCTTCAGCCATGGTTCAGTTGAATACTATGAAAATACATCGAGATATATGAAACAGAAAGCAACTCAAAACATGAATGTAGGGGCATATAACACTTTCAGAGAGTATAAAGAAAGAGACTCTGGGCACAGCTTTTGAGAATGACTCCTAAGCAATGCCTCTTATCTGGCTCACCAGGGATGCTGCTGTCCCTGCCACAATGAGTTCAGTGGGGAATCGGGATGTGACCCAATGAAATATTCTACCAGCTAGCTGTTATCCCAGGAGCAAGATGCTGTCACCACAGTGTCAGCCCCAGGGCCACAAAACATCAGCTAGTTTATAGGCAAAATAATGTGCTCTGCACCCTGCCTGTGGGTGGGACAGTGGAAAGTGGGATATTGTCTGATGCTGAAAAAAAAATAAAATAACTAAGTAAAACACCTCTGTTGCTACTTGTTAGCAGAGCAGCCCAGCCTTCACCTCATTTTTTTTTCCTTCCAAATCTCCACCTGACTATCCAACTGGGAAATCTAAAACACATCTGCAACTACAGACAGAAGTGAGTATATGACTTTCTGGGTATTGTGAGATGGTCAAGTAAACAAGAGAAGTTTGAAATGGAAGGTAAGCTCCAACCTAACTAAATCCACCTCATTCAACACTTTCACTTATAAGCATACAACCCAGAGCACTGTTTATGCACAAGGAAAGTTTTGTTGTTTTGGATGGCTAATAATTTCATGTTTTGGATATTTATTGTAGGATGTTAAGGATCCCTTGCCTCCTAGTACCAATTTCCAGCAGCATCCCTCAGCCACCGTGATGAACAATATGAACACACACATTCTCAAACACCTCTGAGGAACACAGTTATTGCAATAATCCAAGTGTGAACTTTTTCCATTAAGGATTTCCATCATATTTACCCCTGGAGATTCACAGCAGCATCATCAATTATAGTGAAAAATTAGAGAGATTAATTGTCCATCAATAATGAAAAAAAAAAAGACACATTCAGCTGTATAACTTTAAGCAATTAAAATGAATAAGTCATCTGTGTGTATCAATAAGAATAATCCTTGAACAGGTAATATTTTGAGGGAAAAAAAAAGGTTGTAAAACAGTTGCTATTAGATTGGTACAAAAGTAATTGTGGTTTTTGCTGTTAAAAGTAATGTTTATTTTTGAGTGTGGGATTACTTCTACTCACAAAGCCATAGCCAGCATCACTACCTGGAGGCTTAGGAGTGCTTGTGGATTAACACTGAAATAAATATAGCTTCAAGATATCTAGACAAAATTAGCCTTTTAAGACAGTATGGGTCCTATCTGCAGAACAGAAAAGCCTCTCACTACATTATTTTTAAACCAAATAAATATAAATTGTTCATATTTATTACATATGCTATGATGTTTTGAAATATTGTAGAATGGCTAAATTGAGCTAATTAACATATGCATTACCTCATGTACTTATTTTTGGTAGCAAGAACATTTAAAATCTTTCTCATTACTTAAAAAACAGCATATTATTACTAACTACAGCCATCATGTTGTGCATTAAATCTTTTGAACTTATTCATTCTATCTAACTGAAATTTTTTATCATTTGATCAACATTTCCGCAATGCCCCCCCCCCACCACCCTGGGAAACCAATATTCTATTCTCTGCTTTTATGAGTTCACCTTTTAGATTCCACATATAAGTAGGATCATGTGGTATTAATATTCTGCCCTCCAGGTTTATAATGCCCGCCAGTTTCATTCATGTTAATGCAAATGACAAGATTTTCTTCTTTCATAAGGCTGAATCATATTCCATTGCTATATGCCATATTTTCTTTATCCATTCATTGGCTGTGGGACACTGAGATTGATTCTGTATCTTAGCTATGCATATAGCGCAGCAACAACATGAAAATACAGCTATCTCTTTAACATACTTATTTTCTTTTGGACATATATCCAAAAGCTAGATGCTGGATTATATGGGAGTTCTATTTTTAATTTTTTGAGGACTCTCCATACTATTTTCCATAATGGCTGTTCTTAATAACTTACATTCTCACCAACAGTGGGCAAGGGTTTCATTTTTTGCACATCATTCTCAATACTTATCTTTCATCCTGTTTATATCAGCCATCCTAACAAGTGTAAGGGAATATCTTATCTCATGATGGTTTTAGTTTGCATTTTCCTGATGATTAGTGGTGTTACCCATTTTAAAAAATATATCTGTTGGCTGCTTGTTGTCTTCTTTTGAGAAATGTCTATTCAGGTCCTTTGCCTATTTTTAAAATCAGGTTTTTTGGGTTTTTTTTTTTTTTTTTTTTGTAATGAATGGTATGAATTTCTTATATATTCTAGGTATTAACCCCATATCAAGTGTGTGGTTTGGGCCCAGTGTGGTAGCTCATGCCTGCAATCCCAGAACTTTGGGAGGCCAAGATGTGAGGATTACTTGATCCCAAGAGTTCAAGGCTGCAGTAAGCTATGATTGTATCACTGTACTCTAGATTAAACGACAGAGTAAATCATGTCTCAATTTTTTTTCAAAAACAAGATAAATGGTTTTCAAATATTTTCATCCATTATATAGGTTGTTGCTTCATTCTATCGATTGTGTACTTTGCCATGCAGAAGCTTTTTAGTGTGATTCAATCCCACTTGTCAATTTTCGTTCTTGTTGCTTATGTTTTGGGGATCATATTAAAAAAAAAATTGCCCAGACCAAAATCATGGAGCTTTCTCCCTATGTTTTCTTCTAATTGTTTTACAGATTCAGGTCTTAGATGTAAGTCTTTAATCAACTTTGAGTCAATATTTGTATATGGTGTGGAATAAGTGTTTCATATTCTTCTGCATATGAATATCTAGTTTCCCAACACAATTTATTGAAAAGATTGTCCTTTCCCATTGTGTATTATTTGCATCTTTGTGAAAAATATATTAACCACAGATGCATAAATTTGTTTCTGTGCTATCAATTGTGTTCTGTTGGTGTGTGTTTCTGGTTTTATGGCAGTACTATGGCAGTACCATGCTGTTTTGATTGCTATACATTTGAATTACATTTTGAAATTGGAGAATGTGATGCCTCCAATTTTGTTCTTTTTGCTCAAGATTGTTTTTGTTATTTGGGGTCCTTTGTGGTTTGATATTGATTTTGTGATTGCTTTTTCTATTTCTGTAAAAAATGACTTTGGAATTCTGATAGGGTTTGCATTAAATTTGTAGATTACTTTGGGTAATTTAATAATGCTTAAATGGGCATTTTAATAATATTAACCCTTCCAATCCATGAACATAGGATACTTCTTTTCATGTATTTTCTATCTTCTTTAATTTCTTTTATCAGTGTTTTGTAGCTTTTAGTGTACAAGTCTTTCATTTCCTTGTCTAAATTTATCTGAAGTATATTATTTTATTTTGTAGCTACTATTGCAAATGGCATTGCTTTCTTGATTTTTTTTTTTCAGACAGTCATCATTAGTGTATAGAAATGACACTGATTTTTCTTTGTTGATTGTATTTTTTGAAATTTTACTCAGGACATTTCTTACTTGTATTTTTGTTTTTTGTTTTTTTGTTTTTGTTTTTTTTTCTGTGAAGTCTTTAAGGTTTTCAATATATAAGATTATGTTGTCTGCATTAGAGACAATTGAACTCCTTTATTCCTCATTTTGATGTCTTTATTGCTTTCTCTTGGCCAATTGCTCTAGCTAGGACTTTTAGTACTGTGTTGAACAGAAATGATGAGTGTAGGTATGCTTATCTTGTCTTGCTCTTTGAGGAAAAGTGTTCAAATTTTCACCATTGAATATAATGTTATCTGCAGGTATTATGTTAAGTGAAGTAACTCAGGCACAGAAAGATAAATATCATATGTTCTCACACATATGTGGGAGATAAAAAAAACTTGATCTCACATAGGCAGTGAGAAGCATGGAGATGGTGATAAGAATGGTAGTCACCAGCAGCTGAGAAGTATGAGGGGCAGAGGGGATTAAGAGGTTGGTTAATGAGTACAAAAATACAGTTAAACTGAAGGAATAAGTTCTATCATTTGATAGCACACTAGGGTGACTACAGCTAAGTACATTTATAGTATAATTCAAAATACACAGAAAGGAGATTTGGAATACTCCCAGCACAAAGAAATAATAAATATTTGAGGTGATGATATCCCAATTACCCTGATTTAATTATTACACATTGCATATATCAAAAATGCAAGTATCCTATAAATATGGACACATATTATCAATAAAAAAAGATTTCAAATAGAGAAGCTATTGTTATATTTCAATAAATTAGAAAAATAAGAACAAACTCAGAGGAAACAGAGAAAGGAAATAACAGGGATCAGAGCAGAAATAAATTATAAATTATATAGAGACTAGAAAAAGCAGAAAAAATACAGGAAACTAATATTTGGCTTTTTGCAAGGATAAACAAAATTGAAAAACCTTCACGTAGACTAACAGAGAAAAAGAGAAAAGGCTAAATTCATAAATGAAGGAGGGAACATTACAACTCATTCCAGAAAAATGCAAAAGATTATGAGACAGCTATGCACAATTACATGCCAAAACGTGGGATAATCTGTAAAAAAAAAAAAAAAAAAAAAAAAGAAAGAAAGAAACCTCTTAATCCCTAGACACATACAAACTATGAAGATTTTTAGAAAATCTAAACTGCCTAATAATGAGTAAAGAGGTTGAATCAGTAACTAAAATTCTCCCATCAAAGAAAAGCCCAGGACCAGATGGCTCCACTGTTGAATTCTAGCAAATATTTTTAAAAGGACTAATACTTAAGCTCCTTCAAAACAATTGAAGAAGATGGAATACTTCCAAACTCATTGTTCATGGCCAGAGTTACCCTGGTTTCAGAGCCAGACAAGAACACTATACAAACAAACAAACAAACAAACAAACAAAAAACCACAAGCACTGATGAACATAAATGCAAAAATTCTCAACAAGATACTAGCAAACTGAATTCATGAGCATATTAAAAGGATCATTCACCATGATCAATTAAGATTTATTCCAGGGATGTAAAGACTACTCAATTTAAACAATCTATAAATGAGAAACACTGCATTAACAGAATAAAGGACAAAAATCATATGATCATCTCAATAGATGCAGAAAAAGCAATTGACAAAATTCATCATCCTTTTATGATAAAGATTCATACAAATTAGTTATAGAAGAAATATTCTCATCACTGTTTTTTTTTTTTTTTTTTTGCAGGTCTATTGACTTCAAAATGACTAGTCTAGAGTTTACAAGGTATCACACAGTTTAACAATATTGGTACACACCAAATATGATAATATTTGCACAGTACACTGTGGTAATTTGATGAGGCTGTTTGAGGTTAGAGGTGACAAGCTCATGGGCTTTGGTTGCCTCTAGGCCTGTCCTAGTCTTCACAGGGATGACAGGATCAATACTGCAAGCAATGTTAACCCATTGGATGCACAATCTTTGGCAAGATCTATATTAACAAAGATGGATAATTAACAAAGATCACGGTGGTCTCACAGCTTATTCTGCCAAATCAGACTATTTCTTAAAAGAGTTGTGTTTTAGAGACTAATGCAACCAATATTGTCAAATAAAATAAAATAAATACATCTAGAAGAAATATTATACAAAGGTCACCCCCGGCCAGGCGTGGTTGCTCATGCTTGTAATCCCAGCACTTTGGGAAGCTGAGGCAGGTGGATCACCTGAGGTCAGGTGCAGTTGTTCAAGAGCAGCCTGACCAACATGGTGAAACCCTGTTTCTACTAAAAAAAATAAAAAATACAAAATAAATTACCTGGGTGTGGTGGTACAGTACCTGTAATCCCAGCTACTTGGGAGGCTGAGGCAGGAGAATCCTTTGAACCCAGGAGGCAGAAGTTGCAGTGAGCTAAGATCATGCCACTGCACTCCAGCCTGTGCAACTGTCTCAATCACATACACACATACACACACATGCACACAAACAAAGGTCATCCCCATGGTAAATCCACTTTTGGATAGGCAGCTACTTACTACCTGCAAGCTAAGCAAAGTGCCTGGTACACCTAAACTTGTGTCGATGTTAATGGAGTTCGGTTTTCATTGTTATAGGTCTCCTACTGACTGCCTTTTAAATCCCTATGTTCAAATCATAGTCTTCATTATGAAATTATGGGAAGAATAGAGAATAAAAGATTTCTGACTACAGAGTATTGACATAAAAGAGTTTTGTACTTAAAAAGAGGCCTAGGGCCCTCTGGTGAGCAAATACAAACCATCAGGCTGTTTCTGAATCCAGAACCTTCTCCCCAAAACCCTGAAGACAGTCCTAGTCTCATCAATCACTGTGAAACCAAATCACCTTGTTAGAGAATAACAAGTATACAAAGTAAATTTAACCTGCAGGGTGTGTTTACAAAACTGCTACAGGGCTGGGTACACGGCTCACGCCTGTAATCTCAGCATATTGGGAGGCTGAGGTGGGTGGATCACGATGTCAAGAGTTTGAGACCAGCCTGACCAACATGGTGAAACCCTGTCTTTACTAAAAATACAGAAATTAGCCAGGCGTGGTGGCATGTGCCTGTAATCCCAGCTACTCAGGAGGCTGTGGCAGGAGAGTTGCTTGAACCCGGAAGGCGGAGTTTATAGTGAGCAGAGATTACGCCATTGCCCTCTAGCCTGGGTGACAGAGCAAGACTCTGTCTCAAGGGGAAAAAACAAAAAAACAAAAAAACCTGATACAAATTCTATAAATTCTACGAAGCCTGTTATAAAACAAAAAATAAAAATACAAAAAGGAAAGGAGGAAGAAGAAAAGGGGGAGGGGGAAAGGGGAGGGCAGGAGGAACACAAACAACAACTTATTTTTCTGCTCTGCAAGGAAATTAGAAAACCCATGTTGGCATAATGCCTTTTTGTCCTTTGAGCCAATCACAGGGTCCTAGAAATTTATTTTTTTTTATGCAAGTATCCTTTCTTCCCTACTTGAAAGGAGTAATACCCCTCTCCACTTCATGTTGGTTGGGGTTAGTGTGCTTATATTACACCCTCTGTCCCACCCGATCTGTTATTTGCTGAGCTTTAAGCCCTGGGAAAGAGATGGCCACTGAAGCAGTGCAAATGTTGGAACTCAGATGTAATATTGTTCCCATCATTGCTTGATCCCTTCTTTCTTCCCAAAGCTCTATTTTAGTGCCTCCTGCTCGTGAATCAAATGTCTTCTGCCTCTGAACCACATCATGCACCTGCCTGAAGCACTGCTTAGATTTTCTCTCTGGGGTACAGTTTGTGTGAAGCCCACTGAGTTGAAAGTCCTTCAGCATTTGCTCGTTCCGACACCTGGGAGGCAGAGCCGCAGCAGACCGTTTTGTATTCCAGCCGCTAAATGTTAGAAAGTCAGATGGAGACAGAAAGTTCAAGGCCTGGCCACATTAAGCTTTGGTATCATAGTACTGCACACTTCGACTATCATTTGTGAAGCAGGAACACTGGCTTTAGAAACATTTTACATTTAAGACATAAGAACAGCCAAATCCTCTAAGTTTTCAATTTTTTTCATTCACCAGAAAAAAATCATAAACCCTGTCACACACACACACAAAAATCACTTGTTCTGAGGCAGTGTCCAAATGAAAGGGCAGTTTTGTTATGTTTACGAGGAGACTGAACATGGATTCAGTCTGCTGCTAGCATACGAATGTGAGCAAAAGAGTCTGGGATAGTATGTCCAGATCATTGTTTTGTGAAAAGGCTACAGGGATGATAACACCAGTGGGAATTCAGCTCTGATATGGTAAAACATTTATCCTGAAATCCAAAATGTAGAAACTCAAATAACAAGATTTTTCTCCAAGCCTCATAAAATGGTAATTGAGGGAGAAATACCCTGACCTGCTAAAAAGAGACTAGGCTTTAGATTAGCATGGAGCGGAGACTTGGAGATCGATACAGGCTCAGCTACTTTCTAGCTGTAGGAACTTGGGGAATTATTTTGCTCTCTCTGAGCTTAAGTTTCCTTAGCAGCAACATGTGGCTAAATCCACCTGACCTTCAGGATTATTGAGAAATTTATTAAAAATATACTATGTGTGCCTAATTATGACCTTAAGCACCATAAATTTCTTAATAATATGCCTTACGAAAATCAAACACAGAGTTTTCTCCTGATGATGCGGTGCTTGGTGTCCTGAATATATTAACAAAATCCCGAGCCTTCCTGAAAGCCAGATCTTTGCAAATCTTCATGGACTAAATGTGTTCTTGCTTAATTCATTTATTTACTTAATATAAACTTAATTGCTCACCAGGTTTTCAGCATCTAGCTGAGAACAGTTTAGTGGATGATCAGTCCTCCCAATCTATACATTAATTCAAGTATTTCAAAAATGTACGTCAAGATTTTTGAGAAGTTAAAAAAACCAACATAAAGATTCTCTTTTAGTAAAAATTACAATCATGAATATAGCTTATAGAATTTTATGAGTCTGATCATTTTTAAGCAAAATTCACACATTTTGAAATAATTTTAATACTTTAAATTGAATATGTATTAAGATAATTAAAATTTGCTGAAATATTCTATTAGCATAAAGGAAATTTAGGCAGGTTTTCATAATGATTGGATGAAAAAAAAATGCCTCTACCCCACAGTGGGTGGAGCCCTGAGGAACAGCTCAGCTCCAGGCAATTAAGCACTTACAGACTGAAAAGGAAACTTTGGAAGCTCATTAATTTTCATTAGTAAAACCAAAGTGATATTTCACAATAACATGAGAGGCTGCTGCAGCCTTTCACCCAGGAAGTTTTAAGGCTCTGCTTTTAACTCCTTGACATCACAGGGACTTTGCCAGTCTTACCTTCAAGTTAAACATTTCAGAATCCTCAGCTCTAGTTACAATCTCCCATTAGTAAAAGGCCATCTTCTCTGAGAGTCTTCTGAACTATATGTTTTTAACTGCTCAATATGCTCTGACATTATGTCTTTGCAATTCATACTTCCCATTCAGTCACTCTGTCCCAGGGGCCACTACTCCCAGATCAGCAAAAGCTTCTACAATTATTCACCTCGCTCAGGAAAGGTTAGGTGCAGAACCACTTATCTGCCAGTGCATGTTTGCGTGGAACCTCTATTAATTGCCCAAGGGAACTCCACTGAACCCTTTAGAGCAGTAAATTTTATGCTTACAAGAATTTCCTTCTCCTCCCTAATTGTACATGCTAGCTCACCTCTCCTTTCTTACTGCCAACACTGATGTCTTAGCTTTGACTCTATTTGTAGCTGTAGGAGAATGACACAGAATAAATTCAATTCTCGTCTCAGTTTTCCTAACACATTAAGTCTGTCACCCCCTTTTAGTGTGTGTTCAATCAGAATCTCTTAGGTCTCCGTTTCTAATTGTTTGGGCAATGTATCCTCCAGTGCCTTCTACCCTTAGGTTATTGAAGGAATGGAAAGTTTCTCTCCCCTGAGATCTGGGGCAGCATTGTAATGATGGACAGTGAAATTTGTGAGGACATACCAGAGCTGAACAATTTATGTGAGATAAAAATAGAGAACTTTGTAGTGTTTCTTTATCTGACAGGGAGGAGCAATCATTATTAATAAAGTTTACTTGTATGAATTATTTACTTGTATATATCAAGACTTTAATGAAACATCGGAAACTTGGGCATAATACTCTGGATTATACAGCTGGCCTTGGAGCCAATTGAGTGAGCTTTATAGTAAATGTAAGCCCATGGGCTAGCTGAATAACTGCTATATAAACCTTGTTTTGTTCACTTATAATACGGGGATAATAACTCCTATTAAACCTTGTTTTAGTGTTGCTGTGGGAATCAAATGAAAATGCATTAAAAGGTGAATTGAAATGTGAAAAGCATAACCAAATGGCAATTCAATAATACTATTAGATCCTGAAATTTGCCATGTTAAAAGAGGAGTATGTATCACCAGAAAGAGCAGCTTTCCTTTAGAAAATTAATTACTCTTAATCAGATACAGACTTACACATTGTGGATGAGCAAGAAAGATGCATGGAATTGAAATCCATGTCAGTGGTAAATAAATTCAAAACTCATTTAATAGTTATGTGAACAGGAGAGAGTTGTTTGGCTTCTCAAAGTCTCAGGTTTTTTTTTTGTTTGTTTTTTTGTTTTTTT
Source organism: Sapajus apella (assembly GCF_009761245.1). Classification (NCBI taxonomy): domain Eukaryota; kingdom Metazoa; phylum Chordata; class Mammalia; order Primates; family Cebidae; genus Sapajus; species Sapajus apella. The sequence goes on along the minus strand of NW_022436971.1, from coordinate 3,670,227 downwards.
TTTTTTCCGTAAAATTAACATTACTTGAGTATGTACTTAATAACATTGTGAGAATTAAGTGAATTTAATGGTATGAATGTTTGTGTCCTCCCAAAATTAATATATTGAAACCTAATCCCCATGGTGATATTAGAAGGTGAATGTCTTTGGAAGATGATTAGGTCATGAAGGTGGGGTCTTCATGAGATTAATGCTCCTATAAAAGAGGTCCCCCATCTCTTCTGTGAGGGCACACAGAGGTTGTGATCTTTGAGCAATGGGTCCTCATCAAACACTGTATCTCTTAATGCCTTGATCTCAGACTTCCTAGCTTCAAGAGAAATAAATTCCTATTGCTTATAAATTACCCAGTTCGAGGTACTTTGTTATAACAGCCTGAACAGGCCAAGGCAGTGAACTAACACATGATTCACACAGTGCCTGGCACATGGTACTCAAAGAATAATTTGAAATATATATGCCAATTTGGCCACATGGAGGAGTCCATATATTTTCTTTTAAAATAGTTCACTGAAAGGGAAAAATATTAAACTTTCAAACATGATTAACTTGCTTATTGGTTTAAGGCATGGTTAAAACAAGTAGCTCCATCATTGTCGGGATGCAGTGCACTTTTTTTCCCTTTCTCTAGCCAATGAAGTCATTAAATTGATAATTATTTCCCAAATGCACTTACTTGTTTGTGTTTGTGTCAGACGCTGAAAGTATAAAATTTAATAAAATTTTCCTCCTAATGTGGGATAATTAAAGGTTTCAGTGTAATTGTAGCAACTGAACTAAGCATCTTATTTTTAAATTATTTTTTAGTTCTTAAACCAGTGTTTAAAATTGAAATCCAACTCATATACTATAGTGGGTTGAATAGCATATTTCCAAAATTTTATGTCCACTTGAATCACAGAATGTGACCTTATTTGAAAATAAGTATTTGCAGATTTAAATAAATATGTGAAGATAAAATTATCCTGTATTTAGAGTGGTTCCTAAGTCCACTGACTGGTATCTTTTCAATAAAAGGAGAAGGATATGTGTTTGATGCATATAACACACACAGTGATGACACTATATGAAAATGGAGGCCGAGACTGGCATCATGCTGACACAAGATATGGAAAATCAGGAGTCATCATAAGATGAAAGAGGCAAAGAAGGATTGTCCTATACTTTCAGAGAAAATATGGCCCTGCCAATACTTCTGGACTTCAGAACTGTGGGAAAGTGAATTTCTGTTCTTTTAAGCCACCAAGTTGTGGTAATAAGTTACAGCAACCCTAACAAACTAATACATATTTTGGTATTAGGAAATGGGTTGCTGCTGTAACAAATACCTACAGATATGTAAGTTGTTTTGGGATTGGGAAATGGATAGAAACTGGAAATATTTTTTGATGCATGACGAAAATAGCCTTGATTGGATTGAAGAGAATATTGGCAGAAATATAGATAATATAGGCAATACTGGTGAGGGCTCAGATGGAAATGAGAATCGTGGTAGGGAAAGATACTGTCCTAGCAACAAGATATATTATTGTAAACAAAATGATAGATAAAATTGTGAACCATGTTATTGGACACTGGAGGAAAGGAGATTGTTACAAAGTGAGAGAAACCTTGGCTTAATTACATTTTACAGTTGGATGGAAAGCAGAACTTATAAGTCATACAATTGTATATATAGCTGAAGAGATTTCCAGGCAAGGCGTGGTCTGATTTCTCCTTTCTGTTTAAAGTAAAATGTGAAAAGAAAGAGATAAATTGAGGAAGGAACTGTCAAGCAAAGAGGAACCATCAATTTGAGACTTGTGAGTTCCTTGGTCTATTCAGATTTCAAAGGATGCTAAATTAGGAAATGTACTGTTGACAAGACATACTCTGGGGAGAATGCCAAGAATGTGGCTGGACAGCTGTCTTAGTCTGTTTTCTGCTGCTGTAACAGAATACCACAGACTGGGTAAATTATAAAGAACAGAACTTTATTTGGCTTATCATTCTGAAGGCTGGGCAGTTCAAGAGCATGGTGCCAGCATCTGGTGAGGGTCATCTCATGGCAGAAGGAAAAAGGCAGAAGCTTGGATGCTAACCAGGGAAAAACAAAATGGGACCTAAAACAATCTTTTTGTAAGGAGCCTATGTCTCTAATAATTAACCCCCTTCTGAGACAAAGGCATCAATCCATTCATGAGAGTGGAACCCTCATGGCCTAATCACCTCCTCAAGGAACCATCCCTTAATACTACTACAATGGCAATTATCTTTTCAACACAGCAACTTCTGGGAGACATACCCAAACCATAGCAACAGCTTTTTGTTGAAAGATTAGGTGTGTCACTCTTGGATCCATTCAACCATTTTAGCGGAAACTAGAAATACAGACAGCATTATTCAGAAAGGATCACTGAAGAACCATTTTTGGCATTTATCCTCTTAACATATATAGGAGGATCAGTTATTAAAAACATTATCCTGGGAGAAGGAGGAACACAAGGCGTACCTGGACTGACAGAGACAGAGATAAAATAACAAATGAAGGTTATCAGAGTTTCAAAATTCTATAGGTAGAAAGCAGGCTGATAGAGCTACTCAGCTGTAACATATCTTTGGAATCCAAAGATTCCATAGATCTTGGAGCTAGGCTTCAAGGAAAAGGTGACATGGTTCTAAAGGTAAAGCCTTGGGCTCATGAGGATGCCCCCAACACAGATTCAGAGGAAAGAGCATCAAGCCACAGAGGATTATTTTCAGGCCCTGAAACATAATAAAATTTGCTCTGTTAGGTTTCAGTCTTACTTAGAACCAGTGACCCTTAAAACTTTCAATATCTCCCTTTCGAAGTGAAAATGTCTATCATATAACTATCTAGCCATTGTATTTTGGAAGGAGAAAGTTGGTTTCTAAGTTCAAAAGCCACAGACAGAGAGGGATTTTGTCCCAAGGGGGATCATACGCAAAGTAGAATCCATACCTGATTTAGATTAATTAGACAATGAGATTTGGGACTTAGTGAGCAGATGATGTTATATCAAATTTAGGGGTTAGAGTTGATGCTGGAATGAGTTAAGACTTTTCAGGATATTGAGATAGGGTGAACGTGTTTTGCATATATAAAAGAAGGGAATTTGAGGAAGACAGAGGGCAACTTAGAGTGGGTTGAATAACATCTCCTCAAAATTAATGTCCATCCAGGATCTCAGGATATAAATTTGGAAATAGGACATTTATAGATTTAATAAGAATCTCATAATCAACTATTCTGGATTAGGGTGCACTGTAACTTTGTTTTGAATTTCTAAATTTAAGAGCCATGAGAAAATAAATTTCTCTTGTTTTAAGTCACAGAGTTGTGTTAAATCATGATATGATGGGCTGAGCATGGTGGCTCATGCCTATAATCCCTTTAGGAGGCCAAGGTGAGTGGATCACAAGGTCAGGAGATCAAGTCTATCATGGCTAACATGGTGAAACTCTGTCTCCACTAAAAATACAAAAAATTAGCTGGGTATGGTGGCATGCACCTGTAATCCCAGCTACTCAAGAAGCTGAGGCAGGAGAATTTCTGGAACCCAGGAGGCAGAGGTTGCAGTGAGCTGAGATCACACCACTGCATGCCAGCCTGGGTGACAGAGCAAGACTCCATTAAAAAAAAAAATTGATGATTTGGCTGTGTCCCCACCCAAATTTTATCTTGAATTGTAACTCCCACAATTCCCACATGTTGTGGGAGCACCTGGCGGGAGGTGACTGAATTATGGGGGCAGGTCTTTCCTGCACTGTTCTCATGATAGTGAATGAGTTTCACAAGATCCGATGGTTTTAAAAATGGGAGTTTCCCTGCACAAACTCTCTTTTTGCCTGCTGCCACCCATGTAAGATGTGAATTGCTCCTCCTTGCCTTTCACCATGATTTTGAGGCTTCTCCAGCCACATGAAACTGTAATTCCATGAAACCTCTTTCTCTCGTAAATTACCAGACTGAGATATGTCTTTTTTAGCAGCATGAAAATGGACTAATAAATTGGTACTGAGAGTAGGGTGCTGTTGAAAAGATACCCCAAAATGTGGAAGGCACTTTGGAATTGGATAACAAGAAAAGGTTAGAACAGTTTGGAGGGCTCAGAAAAAGACAGGAAAATGTGGGAAAGTTTGGAACTTCCTAGAGATTTGTTGAATGTCTTTGACAAAAATGCTGAGAGTGATATAAACAATAAAGTCCAGGCTGAGGAGGTCTCAGATGGAGATGAAGAACTTGTTGGGAACTGGAGCAAAGGTGACTCTTATGTTTTAGCAAAGAGACTGGTGGCATTTGCCCCTGCCCTAGAGATTTGTAGAACTTTGAACTTGAGAGAGATGATTTAGGGTATCTGGTAAAAGAAATTTCTAAGCAGCAAAGCATTCAAGATGTGACTTGGACATTGTTAAAGGCATTCAGTTTTATAAGGGACACAGATCATAAAAACTTAGAAAATTTGTAGCCCAAAAATGCAATAGAAAAGAAAATCCCATTTTCTAAAGAGAAATTCTAACCAGCTACAGAAATTTGCATAAGCAATGAGGAGCCAAACATTAATCCCCAAGGCAATAGGGAAAATGTCTCCAGGGCATGTCAGAGGTCTCACAGCAGCCCCTCCCATCACAGGTGCAGAGGTGTAGGAGAAAAAAATAGGTTTGTAGGCCAATCCCAGAGTCCTTATGCTGTGCGCAGCCTAGGGACTTGGTGCCCTATGTCCCAGGTGCTCTAGTTGTGGCTGAAACGGGCCAACATAGAGCTCAAGCTATAACTTCAGAGGGTGTAAGCCCCAAGCCTTGGCAGCTTCCATGTTGTGTTGAGCCTATGAGTGCACAAAAGCCAAGAATTGGGGCTTGGGAACCTCCGCCTAGATTTCAGAAGATGTATGGAAATGCCTGGATGCCCATGCAGAAGTTTGCTGTAGGGGCGGGGCCCTCATGGAGAACCTCTGCTAGGGCTCTGCAAAAGGGAAATGTGAGGTTGGAGCCCCCATACAGAGTCCCTACTTGGGCACCACCTAGTGGAGCTGTGAGAAAAGGGCCACCATCCATCAGACCCCAGAATTGTAGATCCACTGACAGCTTGCACTGTTCATCTGGAAAAGCTGCAGATACTTAACACCAGCCAATAGAAACAGCTGCGTATGAGGCTGTACCCTACAAAGCCACAGAGGCAGAGCTGCCCAAGATCATGAGAACCCACCTCTTGCATTGGCATGACCAGGAGATGAGACATAGTCAAAGATCATTTTGGAGCTTTAAGATTTGATTGCCCTGCTGGATTTTGGACATTAATGGGGCCTGTAGCCCCTTTGTTTTGGCCAATTCTTCCCATTTGGAACAGGTGTATTTACCCAATGCCTGTACCCCCAGTGTATCTAGGACATAACTAACTTGCTTTTGATTTTACAGGCTCATAGGAGGAAGGGACTTGCTTTGTCCCAGATGAAATGTTGGGCTGTAGACTGTTGAGTTAATGCTGAAATGGGTAAAGACTTTGGGCAGCTGTTGGGAAGGCATGATTTGTTTTGAAATGCAAAGACATGAGATTTGTGTGGGGCTGTGTCCCCACCCAAATCTCATCTTGAATTGTAACTCCCACAATTCCCACATTTCATGGGAGGACTCCAGTGAGAGGTGATTGAATTATGGACGCAGGTCCTTCCTCTGTTGTTCTCAGGATAGTGAATGAGTCTCATGAGATCTGATGGTGTTAAAAATGGGAGTTTTCCTGCACAAGCTTTCTTTTTGCTTGCTGCCATCCACGTAAGATGTAACTTACTCCTTCTTGCCTTCTGCCATGATGTGAGGTTCCCTAGCCACATGGAACTGTAAGTCAACTTTCTCTTGTAATTTGCCCAGTCTCAGTTATGTCTTTCTCAGCTATGTGAAAACAGAGTAATACAATCAGTTATGACACCTCTAGGAAACAAATACATTTACCAAACAATTTACCCCTTTAAAGTATACAATTCAGATGGCTTTGGTATTTATGCACAAATGTGTGCACAAATGTGTGCACTAATCCAAACATCTTCATCACACTTCCCGACAGACAGACAGACACACACACACACACACACACACACACACCACGCACACACACCACACACACACAGGGTATTCTACCTTTTCTCTTAAGTTTATTGTCACAACTCTATGTCACTTGAATTTCCATGTGAATATTAGGAACACTTTGTCAGTGTTTGCAAAAAAAAAAGGCATCTGTAGATTAATTTGGGGAGCATTGTTATTTTAACAATATTAAATCTTTTAATTCATGAAGATGGGCTTCGTTTTCTTTCATTTAGTTCCTTAATATTCTTCAATGACATTTTGTAGTGTTCAGTGTAACAGTTTGTATTTCATTTAAAAAATAATTTCTAATTATTGTATTGTATTTATTTAAGACTGAGTTTCACTCTTGTCACCCAGGCTGGAGTGCAGTGGTGCAATTTTGGCTCACACAACCTCTGCCTTCTGGGTTCAAGCGATTCTCCTGCCTCAGCCTCCCAAGTGGCTGGGATTACAGGCAGACAGTACCATGCCCAGCTAATTTTTGTATCTTTAGAAGAGATGGGGATTCACCATGTTGGCCAGGCTGATCTTGAACTCCTGACCTCAGATGACCTGCCCTCTTCAGTCTCCCAAAGTGCTGGGATTACAGGTCTGGGCCACTGCACCTGACCCATTGTATTTGCCTTACTATTATAAATTTTACTGTTTCAAATGATATTGGTTTCTTAATTTCATTTTTGGAGTGCTTTTTGTTAGTGTATTTAAATAAAATATGTTTTTGCGTCTTATGACCTAGATAAACTTTTTAACCTCTAATAGACATGTTGTCTTTGAATTTTCTTTAAATAAGATCACAGTCTGAAAACAAAGAGTTTTGATTCTTCTTTTCAAATATGGGTGCCATTGTTGTCTTATTCTTTATTTCAAAAGAAAACTTTCACTCTTTCACCATTAGCTACAATGTTAGGTATGAGATTTGTGTGGATGCCTTTTCTAAGCTTTAAAAATTTTCCTTTTATTTCTAGTTTTTTTAGTGCTTTTAGTGGGTTAGCTTTGTCAATTTTTTTCTGCGTCTATTGAAATGGTCATTTTTTCCTTTATTATATAAATACAGTACATTTTACTGATTGTTTTTATGTGTTAAACACCCCTTGCAATCCTGGGATAAATTCTACTTGGCTGAAGTGCAAAATCACTTTTATGTATTACTGAATTCAGCTTACTTGTTACTTTCTTGAGAATTTTGTGTATATATCGTAAGAGATATTGATCTATAGTTTTCTTCTGTTCCTGGGATGTCTTTGTGTACTTTCAGTATTAGTATAATAATGGCTGTATAAGATGAGTTGGAAAATGCCCCATACTCTTTCATATTTAAAAAAAACAAACTTTGTGAAGGATTAATTGCTTTTTAAATATTGGATAGAATTCACAGATTACATTATTTAATTCTTGGTTTCCCTTTGCGGAAAATGTTTGACAATTAATTCAACCTATTTTAATATGGGTCTATTCAAACTGTTTATTTCTTGGGTTGGCTGAGCAGTCTGTATCTTTCTAGAAATTTGTCCATTTTACATGGGTTATATATTTTGACAGTTGCATTGATAATGTTCTTATTTCTATGAAGTCAGCAGTATTATCCACTCACTCATTCCTGATTTAGTAATTAAGATCTTCATTTAAAAAAACACATCCAGCTAAGAATTTTTCCATGTTTTTGCTATTTTCAAAGAACAAACTTCAGTTTTTCTCTGAATTTTTTGTTCCTTATTTCAATTAAGCCCTAAGCTTCATATTTATTTCCACTTCTTGCTCTGTTTTCTAGTTTCTTAAGGAAAAATTAGGTGATTGAGTTCTTCTTTGCAATAAATTTTTCTTAGAACTGTTTTAGCTGCATCACATAGTTTTGAATATGTTGTGTTTCCATTTTCTTCAGCTCAAAGTATTTTCTAATTTTACTTGTAATATCTTTGAATCATTGGTTATTTTGAAATGTGTCATTTAATTTCCACATATATGTGAATTTTCAAAATGTCCTTCTGTTATTGACTGCTAATTTGATTCCATTGTGGTTGGAGAACATACTTTGCATAATTTGAATCCTTTTAAATTTACCAAGACTTGTTTTATCTCTAATATATAATCTATCCTGGAGAATATTACACATGTACTCAGCAGATTGGCGCATTCTGCTGTTGTTGGGTGCTGTGTTTTATAGGTGCTTAGTATGTACAGTTGGTTTACAATTTTCAAGTCTTCTATTTTCTTGGTGATCTTTTGTCTAATTTTTTTTACACATTATTCAAAGTGGGTTAGTGAAATTTATATTCATTGTTGAATTGTCTATTTCCCTCCTCAGTTCTGTTTTTGCTTTATTTATTTTGGAATTCTATGATTAAGTATATATGTATTATAATTGTTATGCCTCTTTGATGAATCGACCCTTTTATCTGAATATTTGTTTTGTTTCTATTAACAGTTTTTGTCTTATATAGTAACTACTTTACTTATAATTTGCATAAAGTATATTTTTATATCCTTTTACAGTCAACATTTTGTGTCTTTGAATCTAAAGTGTGTTTTGTATAGAGTATATAATTGAATACTTAAAAAAATCTCAATTCTGCCTTACTTGCTTTTTGAAGCATTTAATCCATTTTGATCTAATATAATTACTGATAAGGTATGATTTACAGATGCTATTTTGCTATTTTTCTGTTTTTCTTATATCTTGTTATACTTTTTTTCATTATCACCTTCTTTCAAAGGCTTTTTTTAAGTGTAGCATTTTAATTTCTTTGTTGTTTATATTAATATGGTTTTTATTTCCTTAGAAATATCCTAGGGATTAAATTAAAATCATTTATTATAATAATCTAGTTTAAATTTATACCAAATTAATTCCAATAGTATACAAAAACTTTGCTCTTACATAACATTAATTCTTATCCTTTTGTCACACAATTTAAATCTTTGTGTTTTAATCTTAGATACGAATTTTTTAAATTATTCTTAAGTTGTCTTTTAATTAAGATAGAAACACACCCATGGTGTTGCAAACAAAAATGCACTTATACCCTTAGTCTACTGTTGTAGTTACCTGTATGGTGTTATTTATTCATCTGCATGCAAATTATATTGTCTTGTGTCCTTTTCTTTCAGCTTGAACATTTTCTCATCATTTCTTTTGGGGAAGATATGTGAACAAATAATAGTTGAGTTTTTATTTTCTCAGAATATCATAATTTTTCCTTCATTGTTGAATAATAGATTTGCTGGACATTAAATTACTGGCCGGCAATATTCTTTATGTTAGCACCTTGAATATGCCATCCCAGTGCCTGCTTGTCCCCAGGGTTTCTGTTGAGAAATAAGCTAGTAATCTTACTGAAATTGACCAATATATAATAGATTGCCTAACTCTGGCTGCTTTCAAGATTTGAATTTGTCATTGTCTTTTGACATAGCATGATGTATCTACATGTTGATTACATTTCATGTTCTGCTTAGGTATTTTTGTACTTCTTGGATCCATAGATTAATTTTTTTTAAAATTAAATCTATGGAGTTTTCAACCATTTCTTCTTCAAATATTTTTTTACCCTCTCCTTTCCTTCTGTATCTTCCATTCTGAGTATGATGATGTATTTCGTGGTGACTCATAGGACTCTGAGGCTGTGTTTATTTGTTTATTTTTAATTTAAATTTTTTTGAGATGGAATCTTGCTGTGTCACCCAGGCTGGAGTGCAGTGGCATGATCTTGGCTCACTGCAACCTCTGCTTCCCAGGTTCAAGTAATTCTCCTGCCTCAGCCTCTTGAGTAGCTGGGGCTACACGTGTGTACCACCACACCCCACTAATTTTTTATACTTTTATTAGAGACAGCATTTCACCATGTTAGCCAGGATGGTCTCGATCTCCTGACCTCGTGATCCACCTGCCTCAGCCTCCCAAAGTACTGGGATTACAGGTGTGAGCCACCTCACCCAGCCTGCTGTGTTTATTTTTATTCGTTTTTTTCTCTTTCTCAGATGAGATATATTAATTAATATACATTCAAGATCATTCATTTTTTTATTCCGCTATCTTGAATCTGCTATTGAGCCACTCTAGTGAAATTTTCATTTAAGGCTATTAGATCATTTTGCTCTAGAATTTTTATGTGGTTTCTTTTGGGGAGCACTACACACTGGGGTCAGTTGGGGGGAAATAGGGGAGGGACGGGGGGGGGTGGGAAGCTGGGGAGAGATAGCAAGGGGAGAAATGCCAGATGTAGGTGATGGGGAGGAAGGCAGCAAATCACACTGCCATGTGTGTTCCTATGCAACAATTTTGCATGTTCTTCACATGTACCCCAAAACCTAAAATGCAATAAAATAAATAAATGAGAAAAAAAATCAATTTTACTGCTTGTTATTCTCTATAGGGTGAGATTTTTTTTCACACTTTAACATCTGTTCCATTTGCTTATTTGGAAATTTAAAAAAATAATTGATTTAAAATTTCTACTAATTCTATGACATGGTTTTTCTCAGGGAAAATTTCTATTCGTGATTTTCCCTCCTGTGCATGGGTCATACTTTCTTACTTCTTTGTATTTTTGTTTTTTATGTTGAAAATTGGGCATTTTAAATAATATAATTTTGCAACTTAGCAAATTAGATCCCTCTCCTCACCAGTGTTTATTGTTGTTTATTGTTTCTTTTGTTAGTTTTGTTTAACCATAAAAAAGGAAATCTTACAATTTCAACAACACAGATTAACTGGGAGGTCATTATGTTAGTGAAAAACATCAGACAAAGACAAATACTGTACAGTTTCACTTATTAATATATATGAAATCTAAAAAAGTTGAACTAATAAAAAAAGAGAATATTGTTTTTGTAGTTTTTGCTTTGTTTAGTGAGTTTTCAAAACGAATTCTCTAAAGTTACTAATCTTTATCATGTGTGACCATTTAAGTTTCTGCTCAGTTTAGTAGTCAAGCACAGATTGGACAAAGATTTTCTTAAATACCCTGAACTTATAAGTCCTCTAGCTTTTGCTGATGTGTTCTATTTGTGTACTGGAGTGTGTTTTTATGTGCTCAGAGTGTTTACAGCTCTGTCTTAGCATTTATTTCTGTTCTTTACAGAATCCCAATACCAGCCACAGCTGAGCAATTAGGGTCTTTTAAGATTTTTTCTGGGTACACATATATTCCTGCAGATGCAGGTGGTCTTCTAGATTCCCAGAAGCTTATCAAAGATTTACAAAATTTCCTATGAACGTTTCATATTGTAGAATTTTAATTTATGTTTTGTTTAGTTTTTATTTGTCTCATTTGTTTCAACTGGGATGTTGAAACAATTGTTGGGATGTTAAACAATCATCCCAATGTTAAACAATTGTTGAATAAACTCTCCAAAACTTACTCAAATGATCAAACTTTGAGTCAGGACAATTACAGAACATCCCTGGCAGTGGAGGTTTCCGGGAAACCACAGGATGGCTGGTTCACTACCACTGTTTAGGGGTTGCACTCTGTTATCTCAAAACTTGCTCTCCCCCTTCAGGGGCTGCTTGTCTACAGGTTTTCACGGCTACAGTGATTGTGTGGTTATTGACTTTCAAAGCTTCTACAGGATGGGAAGAGGGTGTATGTTTAACTGTTGTAATGTTTGCTGTTCTCACAGAGATTTGATCCCCTTTTAAAATACCCCCCTCCCTTGGATTGTTGTGTGACCTGTTAATTCTATGTACTGAAAAGCTGATTTTGACTTTTTGCTGTTGTTCTTACTGCTTTTATGAAAGAGTGAGTTTTTGGAGGTCCTTTTCTCATTCCATTGCTGCCAATGTTACATGGATAGTTACTTATGTATTTGAAGCTGAGGGGTATCTGTTAAAAATTTTTGGTTGCAATTAACAGAAATTCAACCTGGCTTAAGAAGTAAGATAATGTTTAAGAGGGGTTGGGGGATTTTACAGAGTAAAAAGGATAGCTGAAGCACCATGTACTGTGAAGAAACAAATACTGAATATTACACAATGTAACCAGAAGAAATACTCACAAACACTGGTAAGGAGGGACTAGCTTATGGAAATTTTTCTGAAAGCTGCATTTCAACTGCACTTTCAAAATATTGAAAGGAAAAATATACATCACCTAAATAAATGAAAAGAGAGGCTGATTGAGATTTGAAAGAATCCAAAATACCACAAACCATCCTTTGGAAGTCAACCAGTATCTACGTAACAGGGACTAATTGAAATTTTTCCCAGAATTCTGTGTCTCGGTATATTGACTCCAACACTCCAACAATTTGTGATCATTTTTAATCCTCAAAATAAGACTTATAAGTTCTAAAATAAAACATTCAATTGACCTACTATGAAAGTCAGAAGTAAAAACACTGGGGACTAACAATTTCAGGCTCTGGCTCCAAAATAATAACAGTAATAATAACAATGGGTTCTGAGAGACAAAGAACAGTACATATAGCCACTTTAATATAATGACATAAATGAGGATGTAAAAATATTCCCAATTCTAAGTAAAATCAGTATCTAAAAATTTTCACAATTATCAAATTGTACTCTTGCTTTTATTTTGTTCTTCACACAGAAGCTAAACTGATATTTAATAGCAACTTTAATCACTAATCACACGTTAAAAATAATTCCATAACTTCCCATTTCATTAGGACAAAGCCCTATACAATCTAGCCCCTTTCTTCTTCACCATCTTTCTCCTTTTCTCACTTCTCTTTCTTCCTAGCATCGCTCTTTGGTTGAACCCATCTTGTTCCCACATCAAGATTTCACATCTGCTATTTTCTCTTTCTGGAATGTTCACCACACCCTCTTTTCAGGATTCATTTTCTCTTTCTCTTATTAATTTTATTAAGCTTAAATATTAACCCATTAAAGTATATTTAATTACTTTTATTTATGTTCTTTCTGGACCCTATGTTTTTCCTTCATATATTACATCTGTAATTTGTTGTGTTTATATTATATCTTATCTTCCACAGAAACAGATTCAATCTGTTTTGTTCACCATTATATATGCATGTTTTGTGGCATGCCAAGCACATATGGACCAAATGTTGCTCAAGAAGTAAATTACTAAAGAAGTAAATTAATCTGCTTGTATACCCAAACCTACACAAACATGAAATGTGCCTTTTCATAGACTGTTTAGAATCAATAAAACTGTACACCTAAATATATTAATAAAATTTTGTTGAACATGAAACAGATGAAAATAATATTGAAAGTAAAATTTTGTACTTTGTTTTATGAGTTGTGACTACTCAACAATTTAAAAAATAATGGACAGAGTTGCATTCTGCATCCGAATGAGATTTTCTTTCCTTGAAGGAAGCATCATTTCTGTATAATGTGCCTACAGTGATGGTATAATTCTCTAACTGGTAATTCCTACTTTTGTTAATACCAAAGCAAATTTGCAAGACAAGAAGAATAGTCTTATTAACTCATTTCATACTGGATTTCAGTCCAAAATTAGAAATTCTTCCAGCTCAGATTGAGGATAGAACCTCACCATGATTATATCTTCTGTTTGTAATCCGCTCTATGTTTCTTCATTCACAGATATTCACAAGTAAGTAGAAATCATTAAGCATTTGAGAAGAGAAAAAAACGTTTGAAAGAGAATGCCAACAATGTATGAATTAAATAAATGATCCCTGAAGAAAAAAGACAAATCAGTAAACAGAAGCAAATGCTTAAAAACATATTCATGAAGTGAGAGTATTGATTGCTTGAGCCTAGGAGTTCTAGACTAGCTGGGGCATCATAGTGACACACCATCTATACAGGTGGAGCACATCTGTAGTCCTAGCTCATCAGAACCTGAGGTGGAAGGATCACTTGAGCTCAGGAGGCCAAGGCTGCAGTGAACCATGACGGAACCAATGCACTCTAACCTGGGTAATAGGGCAAGATCTTGTCTCAACAAAAAAAAAAAAAAAAAAAAACCAATGTACTCATAAACAGAACAAGAATATTTTAAATGAAGAAATCTGAGAATTAAAAGTGCTATATATGTGTACGTATAAATCCAGATAACATAATTATACAATGTGTTACCTGTTAACTCTAAAATATATATTGACAAATTGCTTACATTTCTAAGTAGATAATCTGAATCACAAAAGGACATGTCTAGGTTTGAGGGGGCTGTTTGCATTAATTCTATTTTGAATAACATAGACATTTCAAATCTGACATGAAAATAAAAATAAACATTTGCAAAATGCAGTTGAAATAAATCTCCATAATACAGAAAAACAAAAGGACAAAGCAACTGAAAAAGATCAAAAACCAAACTTACTGAGAAGGTATTATACATACAGCTTCCTAGCCTAATCCTAGTAAGAGTCCCAGGATGAAAAAGCAAAAACAACAGAAAGGAGGACAGAATCAAAGAAACAATGGATAGAAGGGAAAATATTGTCAGATTTGAAATGTCTATGTTATTTGAAATAGAATTAATACAAACAGCTCCCTCAAACCTAGGCATTCATTTATGATTTCTCACAACTGCAAGGATAAAGAGAACATTATAACATCTTTCAAAAGGAAAACACTAGATCCAGACTATCAGACTTTCTATCAAGAATGCTGGATCTACAGAATAATTACATTATCAAACACATTTTCATAGATTTCTATATCCAGCCAAACCTCCAATAGGCATATGATCTGGGAATAAATGTAAAATGAGTCTGTTCACATGAGCAGAAGAAAGATTGGCAGCTGAACCTGATCCAGAAACAAGAGAATCTATCAGTTAATGACACTCAGTAGAGTCTTCTTTCAGCAGTAACTTTTAACAACATTAGGTTACATTTTCTTCGTTCTATTTAGTTCTGTAATGAATTGGCCTTGACGTTTTAAATTGATATTAGTTTTAGAATATGTGGTTTTAGAATCAAACTATAGGCACAATAAAAAACCCAATTATAGATATAGAGGAAATGTAATGTCATAACTCTTGATGCAAAAATAATAAAATGGCTAAGAAAAATGGGAAAAAATTAATAAGAATATTAGCAAAAGAATATTAGGTGCCGCAATTTCACATCCTTCATACGGGAAGTGCAACAGATTCTGTTTAAAGTTGACAGAAGTACTGATATGTGCAGAAATGATTTAAACTTAATTATGTCAACTAAACAACAAATGAAATACTTATTAACACAAGTACTAACAATTGGGCAGTAAAATTAAGAAGGTTAGCTGTTTAATGCTACAATATAATGCATCCTAATTTTCATTGTTATTTCAAAACTTCTCTCTATTGGTAATATATTATAAAACAGATCTGAGTTCACTTTTTAAAGATGAACTATATCCATTTTCATGATATTGGTTCTTCCTAACCATGAGCATGGAATGTTTTCCCATCTGTTTGTGTTCGTATTTCCTTCAGCAGTGGTTTGTAGTTCTCCTTGAAGAGGTCCTTCTCATCCCTTGTTAGTTGTATTCCTACGTATTTTATTCTCTCTGTAGCAATTGTGAATGGGTGTTCACTCATGATTTGGCCCACTGTTTGTCTATTACTGGTCTATAGAAATGCTTGCGATTTTTGCACATTGATTTTGTATCCTGAGACTTTGCTGAAGTTGCTTTTCAGCTTAAGAAAATTTTGGGCTGAGTCAATGTGGTTTTCTAAATATACAATCATGTCATCTGCAAACAGGAACAATTTGACACCCTCTCTTCCTATTCAAATATCTTTATTTCTTTCTCTTGCTCGATGGCCCTAGCAAGAACTTCTAATACTATGTTGAATAGGAGTGGTGAGGGAGGGCATCCTTGTCTTGTGTCAGTTTTCAAAGAGAATGCTTCCAGTTTTTTCCCAGTCAGTATGATATTGTCTGTGGGTTTGTCATAAATAGCTCTTATTATTTTGAGATACAATTCATCGATGCCTAGTTTATTGAGAGTTTTTAGCATAAAAGGCTGTTGAATTTTGTTGAAGGCCTTCTCTGCATCTATTAAGATAATCATGTGGTTTTTGTCTTTGGTTCTTTTTATGTGACGGATTATGTTTATAAATTTGGGGATGTAGCATCTCACTGATCCTGATGGATAAGCTTTTTGATGTGCTGTTGGATTGGGTTTGCCAGTATTTTATTGAAGATTTCTGCATCAACATTCATCATGGATATTGGCCTAACACTTTCTTTTTTTAGTTGCATCTCTGCCAGGTTTTGGTATCAGGATGATGTTTGTCTCACAAAATGAGTTAGGGAGGATTCCCTCTTTTTGTATTGTTTGGAATAGTTTCAGATGGAATGGTACCAGCTCTTCTTTGTACCTCTGGTAGAATTCGGCTCTGAACCCATCTGGTCCTAGGTTTTTTCGGTTTGTTAGGCTATTAATCGCTGCCTCAACTTCAGACCTTGTTACTGTTCTAGTCAGGAATTCAACTTCTTCCTGGTTTAGTCTTTGGAGGCTGTAAGTGTCCAGGAATTTATCCACTTCTTCTAGATATACTGGTTATCTGCATAAAGGTGTTTGTAGTAATCTCTGGTGGTAGTTTGTATTTCTGTGGGATCGGTAGTGATATCCCCTTTATCATTTTTTACTGCAGTTTTTGAATTTTCTCTCTTTTCTATTAGTCTGTCTAGTGGTCTATTTTGTTTATCTTTTCAAAAAACCAGCTCCTGGATTTATTGATTTTTTTGAAGGGTTTTGTGTCTCTATCTCCTTCAGTTCTGCTCTGACCTTAGTCATTTCTTGTCTTCTGCTAGCTTCTGAATGGGAAAGCATTTTTGCAATCTACCCACCTGGCAAAGGGCTTCTATCCAGAATCTACAAATAACTTAAACAAATTTACAAGAAAAAACAAACAACCCCATCAAAAAGTGGGCAAAGGATACGAAAAGACATTTTTCAAAAGAAGACATTTATGCAGCCAACAAACATATGAAAGAAAGCTCATCAACACTGGTCATTAGAGAAATGCAAATCAAAGCCACAGCTATCACCTGACACCAATGGTAATCGTTAAAAAAAATCCAGAGACAACAGATAATGGAGAGGATGTGGAGAAATAGGAAGGTTTTTATACTGTTGATGGGAGTGTAAATTAATTCAAGCATTGTGGAAGACAGTGTGGTGATTCCTCAAGGGTCTAGAAATAGAAATATCATTTGATCTAGCAATCCCATTACTAGGTATATGCCCAAAGGATTATAAATCATTCTATTATAAAGACATATGCACATATATGTTTACTGCGGCACTGATCACAATAGTAAAGACTTGGAAACAACCCAAATGCTCATCAAAGATAGACTGGATAAAGAAAATGTGGCACATATACACTATGGAATACTATGCATCCATAAGAAAGGATGAGTTCATGTCCTTTGCAGGGACATGGATAAAGCTGGAAATCATCATTCTCAGCAAACTGACACAAAAACAGAAAACCAAACACCACATGTTCTAATGCATAAATGGGTGTTGAATAATGAGGACACATGGACACAGGGAGGGGACATCACATACTGAGGCCTGGGTGTAGGGGACTAGCAGGGTGTGGAGGGATTGGGGAGGGATAGCATTAGGAGAAATACCTAATATAGATGATGAGGCTATGGATGCAGCAAACCACCACCATAGCACAGGTATACCTATGTAACAAACCTGCACAATCTGCACATGTACCCAGAACTTAAAGTATAATTTTTAACAAAAAGGCTAAAGAAAGATAAACAATATCCACATACAATCAAAACAAAAAGCTGTTAATGCTATCTGTCTATAGGGAGTTATACTGGTGTTAGGTAAGGGGAAGAGGCTTTTAATTTCTATTTTTCTTGGGCAGGTTATATTTTTACCCAGGTACATATATTAGTTCTCTAATATACTACAAGGTTAAAAAGGTAATTTTTTTAGAATTATGTATCCTGGGCTAATCTCTTTATGTATTTATCATTACTGAACCTGAATGAATTGGCACTGGTTCTAAGAAATAAATCTGCTCTTACAGAATAAATATTCAGCATTAGAGAATATTAAAATATTGTGAATATTAGGCTTAGGATCTTACCCTTTCAAGATCCTAATGGTAAGGCTACAAAGTCTTACGTTATGCTCATCACAGCATTAGTGTCACCTAAATGGAGTGCACATTTTCAACCACCTCTAATGAGACCTTTTGGAGAATGCTGGGTTCCATATTGCGATGTCTTCTTCCATTTCCATTCTTCTTTCAAATATGCCTTAAACTAATCTCAAGAAAACTAAAGCAACCATGGATTTTTAAGTAGACGTTTTGATATTTATCTTCACCAAATCCTCCATCACTTCATTTTGCATATCAGAATGTTGCCACATTCTATAATTCCCTTTGCTACATCATCTTATGTAGCAAATACAAGGCTATACTAAATAAACCAACAGAGCAAAAACTCAATCTATATAAAAATTGAAAGGCATTTAGCCTTATGGAAGATAATCCAACTCTGGTACCTATATTGAGAAAAGGGTAGCAGGAAGAACAATGCAAATCAACACATTTCTATTTTTCAAGGTTCCAAAATTTTCTGCTTAAAACAGTAGACGTCAATACAATTAACATTAAATCACTGTAGCATTTGTACATGCAATACTCATCCTTTTATACTAACAAAAATCTTTCAAATATTTCTTGCAGATATAGGTTTTATATCTCAGCATCTCAAAATAGTGTATGCTGGGTCTATCTGAACAAGTTTCAGATTCCAAAGGAAGTTCTCAGTCTGAATCTGTTGCAAGGCCCCAACTTTGTAGGACATACTCTCATTAGATGGGTAAGTGTGGAACTGTTAACTATCAAATACACTGATAGTTACGTAGGGATTCCAGTGTCAATTGACCTGTTTCATTGATGCTAAATAAACAACCAAAATAAAAGTGTATCTTGTTACTATCACCAAATTAGTATGCATTCTGTTTCTTAAAATCATCTCCAGCCTGGCACCAGAGAAGAAATCATAACATTCCTGGCTTAGCTGCAAATTTGGAATACAGTTAAATGTATTACATTTTATATTTTAACTTGTGACTTGTCTAAAAAGAAAGGTTTCATAGACTTCAAGGAATGGGTACCTTGAGCAAGTGTTCAATACTGTAACCAAGTTTATTCAGCATTGCTCACTTATGCAGTTTAAGTTGTTTAAAACACAATGCAGAAATACTACTAAGTCTAGTAAATGAAACTGACAATGTGATTTTGCTCCTTCTCCCAGTCAAGACCAACTCGAATCCCTTCTCATCTTTCATTTCTTAATCATTCCTACTCCATCAGATGTCCAGGACCTGAAATAGCCTAGAGTCCATCCTATTAGTAAAACAAACCATCTAGTTAATATATCCAAAAGCATATTAATTTTATTCATTATATACTTATAAATGCCAAAAAGATCAGATGCCAAATCTTTATTTTAGAAGTTGAGAAGATGAGACACAGAAATTAAAGAGGTATGGAAAGGACTACATGGAACAGAAACAATTGGCTCAGAAGTCTGAATAGGTTTCAAAATCAGCCTGGTCTAAAAGGGAGTTCTTAGCCTGAGAGACAATGTGTCTCTAGTCCAATGATCCAGAGCATGCAGAAGGCCACATCTTTGTCCACCACTCCTAGCTGGGATGACAGCCACCTCCAAATCTAGTTTGGAGTCTAGTGACATTGGGTCTTAGAATATTACATTAGTGTCCAGAATATTCTGATCTCAAAGCCATGTTTCATGGTGCTTATAAACATCTAAGGCCATTAGATCCTTGAGCTATGATAACTTTTTCAGCTCTTTGCCCTTATATTACTTAATCTCCTTTGTAGTGATTTTTCAAATGCTATGTCGTAATCAAGATCATTTCCTAATTTTATTTGAGAATACTATCCTGGGAAAGAATAAGAGCATTGGAAGCAGTCTGCTTTGGGAATAATACTAAGCATTGCAAGCCTAAGGACATAGTGAATACCTCAGTCTGAGGAGAACCTTCAACTCATTACCCAACACCAATGGCATCCTACCTTTTAGACTTTCAGTCCTGAGAATGTATACCACATCTAGGGTATCTTCTATCAGATAAATATGAACTCCACTCTTTAATACTTCACAAATAAATGAGCTAATCCCCAAATAAAGTTAAACCATTTTGTCTTAGTATATACTTCTGAACTGCTCAGAACTTGATCTGTAGACACTTTTGAAACTCCATATGAAAGTAAATCACAACAAAGCAAAATGATCATGCATGCTTATGACGCTTAGTTTCCATCTGTTTTCTCTAAAATGACCCACACTGAGAAAATTGCTTAACATGCACAAGGTAAGCCCCATTTTATAAGCTAGTAATGGAGAAACTGCAGTAACTAATTAGCTCCAACCAGCGCAAGTCAAACTGTTATTAACAAAATCTGAAAGTTAAATAGAGGTTCATTACTTCCCTAGTCATTGGCTCCCCCTCCCTGGGGAGTGTTTAACTTGTGGCAATGGTTTTGGCTTTGCTTGATTAAATCTCATTATGAGAGGGGAATAAGCACTTGTGTCCAAATCTGAAGGAACTCAGGGGTGTGCCAAGCCTGCCATTAAGTTGTACAGAAAAGTATGTGGTTAGAAATTGGCAGGCAGAGACTTCTCTTCCAAATCAGTCTGAAGGATGGTAAGAAATATTGTTCCAAGGCTTTTGTATTTCCCCGATGGGTTCCTTTGAGAACACACTGAAAAATGGCCCATCTGCATCTTACTTCCCACTCTCCTAAGGACCTTTCAAGTGAATATAGTGTTTGCAATATTGGACAGTTGGCAGTAAGTAAAGAAGAAAGCAAGACAGTGTGTATAGTCAGTTTTCCAAAGAGAGCAAAGGCCGAGGCCGGCATGTAGCTTAATACCTATGCATTAGCCTGGTAAGCAGGAACAACCCTGCAGAAGTTATTCTATCACTTGACATTATCTCCCCTCCTGCTTATAGGACTCGGTCACATTCAGCAGTGAAAGGTGAGGTATTAATGGATAGAATGTTCATGTACCTCTATTTCTACCCCCTCTCCACTTTGAACTAGAAGGAGCATCAGTGCCCATATAAAACATGAACTACCTATGAAGTTTGATTGATTTCTACCAATTGACTAAAAATAGGATCGTTAAACTATGTGGCTCTTAACATTTCATTTGATCTTTTTTTTATTTCAATATTCAACTTTGTAAATTAAATTTAAAATGCACTTTTCTGGAAAAACATCTTACAACGTTTAGAGTTGGTCTCAAGAAAATTGCCATTTTGTTTTTTATTCCAGTAACTTGGGTGAATCCCATATGACTGCCATGACCATTCCCATCTGTGATCTTAACTATGAATATCCCTAACTATGGCATAAACAAAGGTAAGCAGGTGTCTTTGTTGTAGGACTTTTCAGAATTTTAAATTATATGTTAAAATAAGGTTTTAAATACAATATTCATAGAGATTATTCAAAAAGAGAATAAAACATACAGTACTATCCAAAGTGTACTTTTTAATCATGTCTGTTCTTCATTGTACATAGACATTCTGTGGAACAGTTAGACAAATGTTTGGCTAATGCAGCGTTTCCCAAACTTGGCACTATTGACATTTGAACCAGATAATTCTACGTTGTGAGCAATGTTCTGTGTCCTGTAGAATGCATACCCCCTGCCCACTGGATGTCATCAGCATCCCCAGTCATAATAAAAATAAATGTCTCCAGACATTTCCAAATGTCCCTTGGGGGCAAAATCATCTGGGAAAACTGATTTTCAGGGGTCTTTCTGTCTGGCATGTTCAGAAAAAATGTTCTACAAACCAGTAAGAGGTAGTATGGGGTAGTCATCGACACCACAGATTCCAAAATTAAAGCTTTGTGGTTCAAGTACAAAGTTTACTTGTGTTAAATACTATGGAATTTAACACCCAGAAGCTTTGGTTTCTGCATCTGTAAAATGGTAATGATAATAATACCAACTACCTATATAGATATTATAGGGCTTAAAGGAAATAATGCTTGAAAAGTATTTAGTACAATGTCTAATACACAGTAGAGAAATGTCAGCTCTTATTATTCTCTCTGGAATTCAGTATCTATTAACTTGATTTACTTAGTTGCTAATTATTTCTAAAAGTCACTTGCTTTTTTAGAAGCAGGCTATAACCCCAATAATTCCCTTTTTCTTATTACTTCTTTCATTTATTTCCCTATCATATTTCACACATCCATTCATCAACTTTATTTTTGAGTCTTTTTTGTTGCACTTCTGTGCTAGGTTTCTAATAATGGGTTTCTGATTCACTCAGGGGAATAGAAAACATCTCTGTCTAAAGCTGTCAGTCCTAGAGCTTATATTATAGTCCTTTCAAAGAAATTCCTAGACCACAGAGATTAAATGCAAGAAAACAAACCACTCTAGGTTTTTCAAGCACAGTGGGATTAATATAGAAATCATTGAAAAGGCTAGAGAGCTGACGTCAGGGGCTACTACTAAATTTGCTTTTCAAAGTGACACCTTCATGACACAGACTCAGTTGCAGGAACTAGCTGCTTTTATACTACCCCTGCTGTCACTGCCACAGCTGTC
The DNA here is from genome assembly GCF_009761245.1 of Sapajus apella. Taxonomy (NCBI): domain Eukaryota; kingdom Metazoa; phylum Chordata; class Mammalia; order Primates; family Cebidae; genus Sapajus; species Sapajus apella. The sequence continues at coordinate 3,647,601 of NW_022436971.1, read as the reverse complement.
TCAGACCCATGAAGCTGGTGACAAGCAAATGAATCCACTTCAGACACTCATGTCTGCTAGAGCTTGCTTGTCAGCTAGCAGAGACAGAGAGATGGGTTTGTTGTTCTAATCTCATGTGAGTGCATTTAATTGGCAGAAATTAGTATCCAAAATCCTAGCTACAAAGTTGTCTAGAAAATACAGAGTTGGTGCAAAAGTAATTGCAGTTTTTGTATTACTTGTAACAGTAAAAACTGCAATTACTTTTCCAGTAATGTAATATTTACCTTTCCAAATCTTTCCCCCAAAAAGAAAAGTGAAATTGTGCATGTTACTACATTTAACTGACAAAAACTAATATCCAGAATACTAGTTACAAAGTTATCTAGAAAATATATATCTGTGTGTGTGTGTGTGTGTGTGTGTATATATATATATTTTATATATATATAGATGTATAGTGAGATCTAAGTGGATCTTATATATATATATATATATACACATTATATATATATACACACACACACATCTATATATAGTGTATATATATGATATATATGATAGATATATGTCATATATCTATATACAAGATAAATCTATATATAAGATAGATATCTATATTATATATAAGATCTTATATATATATCTAATATACAAATAAGATATATATCTTATATATGTCTTATAAGATATCAATATCTTAGATATAGCTTATAAGATATATATCTTACTTATATATCTTATAATATATATCTAATATATAAGATATATATCTTTTATCTTATAAGATATATATCTTACTTAGATATAAGATATATATCTTACTTATATATTAGCTATATCTATCTTATATCCACTTGGATCTTACTATATATCTCTCTATATATATAGATAGATATATACACACACACATAGCTATATATTTTCTAGATAACTATATATTTATATAGGGACTATATGTCTATATAGTAAGATCCACTTGGTCATCTCTAATATAATGCAACAGTCCCTTGTACGAAGAAAAGCCACTTGTTCCCTCCCTTAAAGAGGAGACCCAAGTTTCCATCAGTCCCTCTTTCTCTTCTTTTATGTAGTTCATTCTTCATCTAGTCAAAATTCCACCCTGAGATACTACAGCCTAAAAATTAAATCATAAAGTTCAAAACCAACAGCATACTTTATACAAAAGAAAAGAGAAGGAATTTGTTTAATAATATGGCCATAACAAAGAAGGAAAGAAATATGCATTGCTATTTTTCTTGTTTCTGCAGTTGATCATGAGGCTATGGCTGATATTTATGATTTCCACTTTCACAATATATTCCACGATTCCTTTACCTTGAGCCAGCACATCAGATTGTTAAGGGTTCTTTGCATTTTGGACAACTGAAGCTTCATTCCTGAAGAGTGTGAGCATGGGTATTGAGTTTCTGAAGTCCTCTGAAACACCTCACAGACTCTCCTGTCCACCTGTACTCTCCTGACTCCTACTGTAGAACAGCAAACCTATTTTTCCTTAATAATCAGCATCATTCGGTCCAGTTAATTTAATAACTGCCTTCCTGTTTACTAATCTACATGGACAGGCTCTAACGAGACATCACAGCTATCAACTTTCTCTTCACTGACCTAAAATTCACCCAGGTGTAGTCATTGAAATTCTTGTTGTTTAAACCTGATCATAGCTTGCTTCTCCATGGAACAGCTGTGCGAGTTCCCAGTACTGGGATATCGAGGGCTCAGAGGAATGAGAATAAAGTGGGGTTGCAGCTGCAGGGTGTTCCAAGCCCCACAAAATCATTTCCGGTCCCCTACTATCTGCACTCCTGGCCAATAGCCAGGGCTTTTCAGCAATATAGATGCCAGAGGACTCCTGAGTTATCACTGACAAAATTATATCCTAAAGTCACGATTTTAACTATTAATATCTTCAAACAACATTTTCCATATGGAATTATTCAGACACATTTATATTTTTCTCTACTTTCCTGTTTACCTTTTTCTACAGTTTTTCACTTATATTTACATAGCAAATGATATTGTTATTAGTATTATTGTAACTATTTTGTCATTTAAAAATACTTATCCAGGTACTGTGTAAATACTCTACCTCATTTAATCATTTCAATAATTCTGAAGATAATTGCTAATATATTTTATACATAAAGAAACTGATATGAAGGTTTAAGTACCATCTACAACCTCAAACAGAAATCATAATGGAGCCTCCAACTTAGACTTTTTAACCCCTTAGATGGATACAAGAGCAGGAATGGGACCACTTAAGTTTTTCTCAAACCTTTCATAGCTTTTGATACAAATTCCCTATTTTTAAACAACAACGTATGTTTTCTTACCTTCATATGGTTCACCAGAAAATGAAATTTATTATTACATTTCTCCCTTTTTTTGTTGTAAGAAGTGATACCCTAACAGTTCTGTAAGGACCCAAAATCAGGATAGTTAAAATGCTGTTTCCTTGAAAATATGAAGAGTTTTTCTTGATTTTTATCTCAATTTATCAGTAACAGAACTAATTTTAAATTCCATTTTTCCCTCTCTCAGAAATTATACATGTACTTTAAATGGAACTGTCACTGTGTATCCAAGCAAAGATGCAATGATTGATTTCTGATTGGCCTCTGATACAGCTACTTTTGATCAATTATTGAACATCCCAGGAGTGCGCAGGACTCTTGTTTTGTATGTCCTGACAGCCCTGTGTGATTTGGCCAATCCATTATTCTTAACGCCTTTGGTGTGTTCCTTGTCTGATTAACAGCTCAATATTTCTAGAGCTTACATTCCTAACAAATCTCACTCTGTGGGCATATTGCTTGGCTTTCTGTGTTTCGTGACCAATTTGCCTACAGTTAAAGAAATGTTCCCCTAACTATCACTGATCAGTGGGAAAAGAGATATATCAAATAATTATAGCTAACCTAGAGGAAAAACAGATGTAAATCAGTTAAAATGTTAGTCTGGAAGCCAATATTTTATCACCTAAATGATGATTTCTTTGCATTTTTGCTTTGCAATGAGACACATAAAACAATTTCACGTGACACGATGACAAAATGGCATGCTCCCACACTGGATCCTTAACCTCTCTGAGATTGTGACTTAGATATATTTTGCATTTAACACTGAGAAACCTCCAAATTTAGAACTAAGGTATTCATAAAACTACAATTTTATTCAAGTGAGAAAATCCATATTACTTAACAGAGACTGTACTATTTAACAAAATCAGAGATGGCTAACTCTCTTCATTAATTCTGACAGTTCATCATGAGGGTTGCTTCTGTTGATAAGATCCCCTCTTCATAATTTTCATCTGCCATGAACCTATTTTAGGCTTTTATGAAAAGCACACTGTAAATTTGTTTTGGTTTGAAAACCACTGTCAAATTAAATAATTGTTTATAGAGGTTTTTTTTTCATTCATCCCTTCATTTGATCATTCAAGAAATTGATTGAATGCTCACCCTGATTAATACAGATGTATGCTGCTAGACACTTGAATGCTGACTTTGAATCATATTCTAATGCAAGATTAATCCTGATGTCAGCAGAGCGATTCTGCCCCCTTCCAATCCATTTTCCACACAGTAGCCAGAGTGATTTATTTTGTTCTCAAAAACACATAAATGGATCAAATCAACTTCATCTTGTGATACTATTCCCTGTCAATTTTCTCCCTTTAAGCTAGCCCTGTGATTCCTAAAACACAAGGTCTCTTTGACCTGCCTTAGAGACTTTGGGTTTGCTATTTTCTTGTTGCTTATCTTCATTCCTTTGTTTCTTTGTAGGCATCTTTTTTTCCTTCTCAGGTAGGCCTACCCAGACATCAATATTAAGAAAGGTACCCTCTGATACTATCTATCGAAACTCTGTAAGTAAATCTTTACAGCACTTATCCAAATAACTATTTTATCTCTCCCTCCCTTTCTCTATCCTATCTATTCATCCATCCATCTACTCATCATTTCCTGTCTATCCCAACCATCCCCTCATGCTCTTGCTTATATGCAAACACGTAATAGATTTTAATTCCATGGTGTAGGGAACTTGTTTACCTCAGGAAGACAGAACAGGCTCACATTTCACTAGTCCAAAACACTTGCACATGATACAATGAACATTTCTCCTACACACATTAGCTTCTGTGCATGGCCAAGTGACTGTACCTAGTGTCCCCTTTTCTCTTTTCCCTCCTTCCCCCATTAGCTCTTTCTTTTCCATCATCCTCCCTAAGAAAGGGACAACAAAGGAAACACCAAAACAAAAATAATTTTGATTTCTTAAGCAAAACTATTCGGTTCAGTTCTCCGTATCAGCTCCCTCAAACATCATTCGAGACCTGCTTTTCTTATTGGAAAAGATTTAATTTAAACTTTTAAAGTTTATGACTTCACCAAATGCAGTTCTCTTCCCAGTTTCTGCTTGTGGGTGCGAGAGATTCACACTTCTAGTTTTACTAGCAAGATTGACATATTTCTATTACAGGATTAGCCCCGTATTTCTAATTGTTTTTGCTCATTGGATATGCAGTCTCTACTGAATTTAGAGAATTTTAAAAATTACTTCCTAGTTGACAAAGCAGCACTATGGTTCTTATTGCAAGTTTGATAGCATTACATAAAATCAGCTTAAAAAAGCACCTTAAAATATCCACTGACCAACTCAGACCATGAAGTGTTTTGGGGATCAGCTTATTTAATCATCACAGCAATTCCTTAAAATTCCTTTAAAAATAAAAGAAAGATTGTTGCTCCTATTGACAGATGGACTGGGGAAATTAAGGGCTTTCCCAAGCAGCAAGTTCACAGCCAACACGAAAGGTCACTATACAAAGAAGGATGGAGGCAATGAGGATGAGTTAGAGCAGCGACCCTGTGTCCAGCACAGCACCTCTCACATGTGCTTTTCCCCATTCCTCTTCTGTGGGCTTACTGGTGATAACTATGAATGTTCACATCTATAAAACCCAACCACCTGGGTAGAACCTGACATTCAATATTAGACATTTTCATCTCAGAAGGTGATACATCTACAATCCCATTTATATATACTGATAACTGGATTCTTAATCCACTAAGATGAGTACTTTCAAATTGTTAGGTCTTCCTACAAGGTAGAATGTGGGGAATTTTCAAGTACCAGGAAAATAGGCAGTAGAGAGAAGGAGTTTCCATGTTTGAACTTTCAGGCATCAATGGTAGAATCAGCTTTAACCCACCCTCCACCTCTAACAGGAGCATGAGCTCTATGATTTACATGTCTTTACTGAGCAACCAACAATCATGGCCACATTCAGCTGGTCTCTGCCTCACCCTGCTTATCTAAGAAGCAATAATACAACATGCACAGTCTGTATCCCCGATCCTGTTTACTTATCTTTACTCTAAAATTCTCACATTTCTGACTTATCAGAAATCATCAGATTAACTAAAATTTAACATGGTTCTGGAATGAGTACTCCGGGAGAATCTTTGTTTCAAATGGTCTTAAATGTCTCCAACCAATGGAGCATCACAGTCCTCTGATCAGTGGCCTTTGTTAACAAGCATGCCCTGAGCATGTCCATGTCTCCCTGTACAGACCAACTTGTTTCTAATCAGCGAGTATTGATCTTCTCTATAGATTTGTTTGTTAAACCGACATCTACAACAAACGTCAGATGTCAAAAATAATATCCACCATTTTGCTATATCATCTTAATTAAATGTCAAATTCAAGAAATGCCATTTTTGGTAGTAAACAAAAGACCCTACAATAACATGTGGTGAAATTTTTTCTCCCAGTTAATCTCTCCTGTTTCCTGAAAATTGTTTATACCATTATCTCTGACCCCTTTATTTTACTGTTAGTGGCAAACCCTGCTCAAGCTAACACAGTTACCAGCTCATGTAAAGCACAGAGAAGCCCTTGACTCCATTAAAATATAATTTAAAAACTCTTCTTTTAGTGTATGTGAAACCATAGCCATGTATCTCAATCACTTAAAAACATCTGTCTTAGACCAACTTAAAGTTTTAAAGAAATATCATAAGGTCTATTTGTGACTTAGAGCTCTATAATCAGTAATCATCTAATGAGATCTCTCTGGAATAATATAAACTGAATCAATAGAGTGAAGAGATATTTTATTTCTTACATGCTTCTTTGTGAAGTCTATAAAGCAAATGCTGATTTCTTTTTCCAGTCCTCTGCAATGCAGTATCTGTTATTTTTTTTCACATGTCATAGTATAAATACATAAACATTCCAGGAAAATTTTTGCTCAAGAGTCAATCAGAAAAACAGAAATTATACTTTCTCCTTTAAAATGGGAGTGTGATATACAAACATTTTAAAGATACAAAAATCATAATTGATAAAATGGTCAGATTCCTTACTTACATTGTCCTGTCTCTCATACTCTATCCTGGCTAGTGCTTGAATGTATGGTGGGTCTCTGAGCAACATCACTCCTCAGATTCTTTGCACAGATGGCCAGATGTGGAAGGTGTTCTTATCACTATCTTTTCCTCCTTTATTGTTTCATATATTTTTTCCCAAAGCAAGAGTGCTTTGAGAATTATAACTACATATATAGTAATCATTCTTAGTACTTTCAAATAGCAATTAGGAAAGGAATAACTTCATTCTTTAAATTTTTCTTGCACTTTTTTCCTTATTTGAATTGAATAGTCTACTCAGTTTTTTTTTTTTTATTATTTAAATGTTTATTTCAGGTAATCCAGACATCTTGAATTGTTATTTTTAATATAAATAATTTAAGTAATCATTAGTCATAATTTTATAATAAATAATAAATTGAGTTTTGTGTTACTATGACTAGTACAAGTGTTGATATTTAAGAAGTTGGTAAGAAATGAGTTTACCAGAGTACCAGGCAAGGAAACTTCCAGAAAATGATCCAGTTCTCATTAGAAGGCTTCAATCATTGCAGGGACCATTGTGGTATATTCCTTTGTTCTCATTCAATGAAGAAAACACACACAAGAAAGGACATAAAGCAAGGCCTTTAAAGGTTGCTTTGCAAAGAAGGAATAAAACCAGTTTAGTCCTTCTTGAATTTATAACTGGCAAATCACAAACGTAGGAAGGAAATCCTGTAGCATTCTAAATGCTACACCTGCTACTGTAGCATCAACTCACTATTGGGGGGAAATGATGCCAGAAACTTAATGAAATAGATACATGATAATGACTTTAATTTTACAAAGTAAGATTGTAAGAGTAATTTACTTTGAAAGTTTCTACAGGGAAACTGTAGAAAGATAACTATAGTTACAAGCAGAAACTGTAGTTAGAGAGCTGTAACTCCTTCCTGTTCTTCCTCACAGGTCAATCCCTACTTCCACCCACAGGTCATGGGGCTTCATGTGGGAACATGGAATCCCTGGTAAAAGGCATCCAGAGGGAGCCGAGTCACATGTCAACTGTGGCCCTGGTACAGCTATACTCAGCATGCCCTGCTGAAGTTTAGTCTCCGATTTATTAAAATTTAATGCACATAATTAAAAAATCAACAGTTATTTTAAGTCAAAGCAGTTTTTATCTTTCCAGAGATTTATATTACCTTTAAATACTAATATTTTATTTTCCTGCCTTACCCTATTGGCTATGATGTAGGACCCTTTTAAGTAAGTTAATATAGTGAAAAGACTATTGAGTACCATTCAGCCATAAAAATGAATGAGATCCAGTCATTTGCAATAACATGGATGGAACTGGAGATTATTATGTCAAGTGAAAGAAGCCAGGCACAGAAAGACAAATATTGTATGTTCTCACTTATTCGTGGGACCTAACAATCAAATCAGTTAAACTCATGGATATAGAGAATAGAAGGATGATTACCAGAGACTGGGAAGGGTAGTAGGGGCTCGTGGGAGATAATTAATGAAAAAAAAAAAAAACATGTTAGAAAGAATGAAGAGGCCTACTGCTTGATCACACAATAGGATGACTTATCAATAACTTAATTGTATATTTTAAAATAAATTAAAGAATGTAACTAGATTGTAACTTAAAGGATAAATGCTTGAGGGGATGGTTACCCCATTCTCCATTATGTGCCTATTTCACATTGCACACCTGTACCCCAACATCTCATGTACTCCATAAATATATTAACCTACTATGTGCCCACAAACAATTTTTTAAAATGAAGTGAATAATAAAGCAGAAAGCAGTTTATTTTTTTTAAAGAATATTGGGTTTTTTTTGTTGTTTTTTTTTTTTTTTCCAGCAATGGGAACAATATCTGGAGAACTGAGGGGCTGAATGTAAGTTTTTTAGTTCAGAAGCTACTGTAGTAGCTTAAGTATGACATCTTAATACCCTAGCCCATGATAAGAGGAAGGTAATGGGAACAGAAAGGTTTATCTATCCAGTATTCTAGATTTTAAAATTTGTGATGGTAGGAGGCAGAATAAAAACAACAAAGCCTCTAGTTTCAAAACCTATGACCAAGCAATTGACAATATTTTTTTAAATTGAAGTTCAAGTCTGTTGCAGATTTTAAATTAATAGAGTTGAAATAAATTATATGCTTCAGTTTAAATGCAGTTCTAAGATAATGCCTTCAAAAGAAATTGGCAGATATTATAATTGTCTACTGTGTTTCACTACTTAATCCAAGTACATATAAAATGCCCTATCACTTAACATTTCTATGATTTCTAGCTTTTTCAGTTAATAAAGTAACTTTATACTTACTGTCTTATTGATGTTACAATAGGTAATAATAGAAATACCTTTTGTATTTGCAACGTACTTTTATTATTTCAATGGCTAATAGTTCAATAATTTATTAACCACATATTATTAACTATAGTTTAGCCCAACAGAGGCCAACCACTAAGAAGAATGCAACAGCACACACCCTTGCACAGTCTAGAGACACACACAGTCTGGGAATGCCAGCAGACCTCTGGCCACCTTCTGAGCAACTCAACTACTTTGGCTGAGGGTCCTTGAATAAAAACTAGAGTTTAAACAACACAAATACCAAACCTACTCACTTAGTTCTACTCTCCCACAGCAAACGCTGGCCATCTCATTAATAATTAAAAACAACAGCTGCTAATGCCTTGGAACAAGATGGCTAATTTACATATCCTGAGCACTGGCAAGGGTTCTCCAGCACGTTCTGCCAAACCCGTGGAGGATTCTGTTTTCTCCGAGTCAGGTAAAGGGCAGAAAGGCATCTACAGCTCAAACACGAATATTAATAAAGTTGTAAAGGAGCATATAATTAAACCATATCAATTATTTATCTAATTATGAAGTTATTAGTCATCTAAAATTACTCAGCAAGCAACTCCAGAGTCTATGGGGGTACGAACATACAAAGTGTTGTCCAAAATCATCAGGCCTCAGAAACTCCATCTGACAATACTGCTTCAACATTAATTAGCTCCAAGATCTAAGGATGAGTAGAAAAAGTGGGATATGGTGAAATATTCTATTAGAAAAAGCCATGACTTTGATGGCTGGAGGTAAGAGAAAGCACAGTGTTTTCTACTAAATGATTACTTGTCTTCTGAAGTTATTTCATTTGGGGAAATCATATCTTTATTCCCTGAGCCCATTTGGTTCCTTGGGTCTGGAGCTGTTCCCTGGAAAATTTTTGAATGCAATCATTTAACACTGAGATAGGATTTTCCATTTACTGCAAGCCTCAATGGGTGTCCTAATATCTGCATGCAGGTAAAAAGTATTTATTCACTGTGTAGATGGAATAGTGATTCCCCAAAGACATTCACATCCTGATCTCTGGAACCCCATGAATGTTACCCTAAGTGGCAAAAGGTGCATTGCACATGTGATGGGTTAAGAATCTTGAGATGGAGAAGCCTGTATTATCCAAGTGAGCATATTGTAATTATGAGGGTATTTATGAGTGGGAAGGAGGAAGGTCAGCCAGCAGAGACGTGACAATAAGAGCTGAGGTCAGAGAGAGATTCAGAAAGAGATTTGAAGATGCTATGGTACTGTGTTCAAAAATGAAAGGAGAGATGGCAAGCCAAGGAATACAAGGGGCCTCTAGAAGTTGGAAAAGGCAAGACAGCAGATTTTTCACCTACAGCCCCCAAAAGGAATGCAATCGCCCTGCCCCTTTTTGGCTTCTGACTTCCAGGACTCTAATATGTTCATGTGACATTTACATTTTAAGCCACTACTAATTGTTACAGCAGCAAGAGGAAGCAAGTCCATTCATCACATCTCCCCGGAATCAATTCACCAATACCTTACCATTTCACATGTCTATTCTGAGGCAAAGGGATCATGAGGTGATTAAATACCACAATAGTTGTGATATTTCCTATTCACATTTAAGACAGGGTCATTTGTTTAAACAAATTAACAAATAAAAAGAGTTTTGAAACTACCCTTATGAAAACATGAAGTAATCTAAATGTGCAAGAGACAAATTGGGCTATCCAGCTGGCCTCCAAAATTCACAGGAATATAAATCAAAGCCCAAAATTAAACAAAACTATTGGCATGGAAGTGTTCCATCCCCAGAAATGATGAGAAATTCCCATAAGACATATAACCATTTATGACAGAGAGAAGTTTATCATAAACATTGTAGAACATAAAACATCTGAATAAAAAAACTACTGGGGAAGAATGAATGAGGTCCCTACAGGAATCTATTTATACAACCTACATCAGGATGACAAAGGCTGGAGGTAACTAAGGAATCTGGGAATTTTCCCTTCAAGAACAGCCTTGGGTCCTGGGTCCTAGGTCTCAGTGACTAGGGAATTTTCTTTGGCTTATCCCTGGCCCTAACAGCATTCTAGGTGTAGTAGAAGCAACACAGTAGTTCCTCAGTGAGGGAACTTAAAACTTAGTGAAGTCATTTCCACTTGTAAAAACGGGTACCTTCTGTCTCCAATTCCTCTAGAGCTTTCCCTTTAAAGGAAATGAAAATGACTCCAGTCTCCTTATATTGTTCTGTGGAAATTTCAGTATTCTCCCTAGCATTTCTGAAGCTACCTGGAAATGGGGTACATTTTTTTCCTTGGTCAGCCATTATACCATAGGTCTTCTGAACGCCACTCTCACTTCAGGGACTATCCTTTCTCCTTCATTTCCTAATGTGACATTTATAAAATTCTAGTGTTTGCAATGTATTACTTCTGAAGATTTGAATATAACTCAAGCATTCTAAAAGTACAGCAAAGAATTTTGAAGCATTTAAATGTTAGGCATAATGATATTGAATTTTCCATGTCATCCAGATAAATTTTCTCACTGTTCAACCTTCTTTGATAACATCAAGACACCAAGAGTGCCTTCGTTTTCCAAAGCACATTTCCTCCCACCTGCCTTAACCTCCCCATCCAGGATCTCTGTTTTTTTTTTTTTTTTTTTTCTTTTGCTTGTTTTCTGTTTTGGTTTTGTCTCCTCCAAGGAACAGGTCTAATTCTTGTTACTCGACTGTACAGAGCTATTCACCTTCTTTTGATAGTTTCTCCCACCAAGAAAGATGGAACCACCTAGAAAAATACCCACCACGGTGTTTTCCAAATAACAACACATCCCCTATGAATCCCAGCTGCTTCTTAGGCCTCAGGTGTAAACTGCAGGCAGCTACTGAAACAGCAGCTTAGCTGCCCTGGTACACAAGGCAACAATCTCTTTGGCCCAGCAGTGATTCTCTGGTCAGGTTGCCTCCAGCTGTAGTTTATTTATTCCTCTCCATGAGCACCTGAAGCCCATATTTGTAACAAAAGACTATAATTGACTTCAACATCTGCCCCTTCTTTGGGGCTTAAAAGATTTCATAGGAACTCACACCACTCTGACAGAACCAATCCTAAATCTCAATATTGAGCACACAGAGCCCGCTGAGAAAAATTACAAGATACATTAGAACACCCTGTACTTCAAAAGAAGACAACCAATATGAAAAAAGAATTCCAATTCTGCTCTCTGAAAACAATTAAAACCAAATAAAAGCAGTTATTCTATCGAAGAGAGTTTAGAAACTACCTAATTTCTATTTGCAAAGACATTTAAAGGGATATATTTAAGCTAGGGGAAGTACTAATAAGAGTGTAGTGACTAATAAAACATTTTTTCTCAGTATCAGTAAATGCCAAAAAACTGAAATTGTCATAAGTTGCTTTATTAGTCTGTTTTCATACTGTTATAAAGTACTTCCCAAGATTGGATAATTTATACAGGAAAGAGGTTTAATTGACTCACCGTTCAGCAGGGCTGGGGAGGCCACAGGAAACTTGTAATCATGCCAGAAGGTGAAGAGACCTTCTTCAGAAAGCAACAGGAGGAGAAATGTTCAGCGAAGGAGGAAGAACCCCTTCTAAAACCATCAGATCGTCTGAGAACTCAGTCACTCTCGCGAGAACAGATGGGAAAACTGTCCGTCGTGATTCAATTACCTCCACCTGGCCATTCCCTTGACACGTGAAGATGATGGGGATCACGGGTAATTACAATTCAAGGTAAGGTTTGGGTGGAGACAGGAAGCCTAACCATTTCAGTTGCTGAGGGAAAAAGGTTCATTCCCAATTATTATGTATCTAGCCAAACTTTCATTTGTACTTAATGGCAACCCCTGAAATTTGTTAAAGATGAAAAAAAAATTAAAGGATGCCGTGTACACTTAAAAACAGTACAGAATATTCAAATTAATGAAGAAAAAGCAAAACAAAATGAATCAATGCTACATACAAAATACTTGATGATAAGCAAAGACATCAGTAAAACAGAGTAGACAAATTCAGTGATTCTTAATCGCAGCTTCACATTTTGATTACCTGGAAGAATTGGCAGTAAAAATAAATACACACAAATATACATGTATAAAATAATAAGTATAAAAAAGTGTTTCATAGGTCACACTCACAGAGAAGTGATTGAATTGCTCTTGGTTAGGCCCAGACATAGGGGCTTTACGGGAGTGCTCCGTGACTCCAATCTACATACAGAGCATTAAACCCGAATTTAAGTAATTTTGGGGAATGTGGGCTTATGGACATGGGACATAAAGAAAGAAGAGAGCTGGAGGACATAATTTTAAAAATACTATATTACTCCTCTGATAAAAATAAGATATAATAGTGAATGTCTCATTTATTTGTTTGAGCTAAGAATATCATTGAAAACCTACCATCTTCAAGACTTTTTGATAAGCAATGGGAATAACTTATCATCAAGATATGCCAAGTCCTGAAGTTCAGGGAACATATAGTCTATCAATAGAAATTGATAAGAAATAGATGGACACAGGGCAATGCGATTTGGGAGAACCAAGTAGAGAGCACTAGGGAAGCTGTGCTGCCCAGAGGAGCTAATACCTGATCTAAACTAATAGCAAATCTGCTCTTGACTTAGAAGCAATCTGTTCAGGCACAACTTACAAAATCATTTTCTATTATTCTAGTTTACTGTTTCTTGTTTTCTCATTCATCACTAACTAGAGTCAATAGGTTAGAAAGGAAGAAATATCTAGAGGCAGGTCTACCCTTTGAAAAGAGGTGAATTTAAGAGCTGACACCAAATAATAAAGCCAGTAAGACAAATCAAAACAGATCCCCAAATTAGCACAATCCTGGGACATTTTAAAAAAGAAAAACCATCTTGCATATCTCAATCTTTTCCCAAGGCAGTAATGAGAGTTCAAAATGCCTACAAAAGACATTTAATGAAAGGCTAAACATTGCTGTCACTTCTTGTTAAGTACATAGGAAGTATAATCTTATTGGTAGTTTCACTCCCTGTAAGGATGAATTTCCTACAAGGTATTTGAGAAGAGGGAGTTGTCTCCCTTTCACCTTTGACCTATGTCCCTGGGCTGTTACATGTCTGTCTTAAGAACATCTGAATTCAGCTTTTGGGTGGTTACTAATACTAGCAAACACCTAGAACTTCGGTTCCACAGTTCTTCTCAATAAGATGTCACTTGTTCCTCACAGACTTTTCAAAACAGGAAAGGAGAATATGGGGTAGACTGTACTTCCATTAAATTGTCCATTGCTTGATTTTCTACAATACTGTTTACATGTTTTAATGCAAATATTGATTTTACTGAGGAGTTTCGATAACAAAAGGAAATTTAAATGTGTTGAATGTTCAGAAATAAAAGAGGCATGCTGCATCTGACTAAACTTCTAGTCCAAAGTGTGATGGGTGGGGCACAAAAATGGAAACCTTTCACATGATTTTGTCTTGGGATATACCCAATTCCCAACTTGCTCCCCTCTCCTGAGACCCATGGCCTTCCTGGAGAGTGCCTTCTTGTTCACACGTTAACAAGGAAAATCTCATCTCCTTTTAGAGCAAACCCAGTTGCTTATCGGAGTGAGTTTATCTGACATTAGAATGTCTTCATCTCTCTCCTCACCAAGAAAATCTGCATGCAAATTTACTTCCATACATGTCCTAAAGCATCAATAATTCATTCTAGAATAATATCGCAGTATACATAGAATGGGGGAGAATGGCTAGATAACATGCTAAGACATACGTGTCCCCCAGTGCCAGCTCAGATCCTGAGATTCCTCCTCATCAGTATTAGGTACAGATATGCTTTTTCACTCTGCTTGATCATCCAAAAAGTAACTGTTGAGTCAAACACAGACAACACTTCCAAAGGAACACCAGGCATCTTCTGAGACAGTCAAGACAAAATCCACATAGAAGAGGATGAACACTTTCTTGACTGCTAGCTCATCTGTTCAGCTGCTGAGCCTCCTGCGGAAGTAACGTTTTACACATATGTCAGTTCATGCTGAGCAGGGTGGCTCTCCTTTGTTTTACACTGCTTGCACATGGCACATCTGTGCCTTTGACACCAGAGATGTAACTTGTTACAAAGGCATGCATGTTTCCTGCTCTATTCTCTTCCACTAATACATATCCAGTAAAGGCTTTAAAACCAAGCATTTTATTTTTTCCCCGCTATAGCTTTTAAGACTATTAAACATTTTGGTCGTGGCTTTCTGAAAAGTTCTCTTGCCACTGTGATGGAATCCAACGTGCTTTGGATTTAATTTAAGAGGGTAAAAGTATGTGAACTATTCTGGTTGAAAAGATAAGTATGTACATATTGCCAATTCCAGGAGATCTTTGAAATTATAAAGAGAAAATCAGGTTTCAAGGGAAGGGGGAACATTCAGAATCTGGGGATAGGCCAAGGGTCATGAGATTCCTGAGAGCTAAATATATGCCCTCCAGCATAAATAATGTGCCTTTTATTGGTTTAAAGGTACTGCTAACCTCAACCTCAAAATCATGAGCAATGGCCTTGTAAATATCTTTAACTAATGATATATGGTAGAGCCTTATTGGGAATCAAGAGATGGTTTGAGAGAGAGAGAGAGAGAGAGAATATTGGAAGCTTCTCAGCAGGTCTAACTCTTTTTGTTCATGCATCAAAGTCTTCAATTATATTAGGCCATAAAGGAACAGGTAAATCTTTCCTTTGCTGAGTTCTTCTCAGAGAGAATCCCAGTAGTAAGGAAAAAAAAAAAAAAAAAAAAAAAAAAACAGAATACCCAGCAATTTAACAATCTATTAAATTAGATTTACTTAATATTATACTCTTAAAGGGTTAGTTGCACTGTAACTTTACTGGAAAGCTCTTGGTTATAATTCTAATTATTATTATAGAATTTTGTTTTCATTAACCCTTTAGCACTGCCTTATTGAGTTAATTTGACACATATTTTATCTTTTAGGAAAAGGATATATAAAATAATCATAAGAGCCTTACAGCAGTAAATGTCCAAAATACAACGTCCAGAATTGAAGAATATCATCTGAAATCTGTATGAACGGGTGGTCTGGGATTTGGCAGAGGAACCATCATTCGGCTACAGCCTGAAGATAAAGAGATACAGAGGAAAATCAAAAGCTAACTGGTAGGGGAGCAGTATGCAAATAGGGCTGTGAGTTGGAGACAGCCTTATTAATTTTCAGGAGAACCTTGTATACAATTTCATGAACAAAGAACACTCACATTACAGATTCCGTAGAGATTCGCTGAGGAATACAAAAGAAAAAAGTAAAACAAAAAACAAAAACACAAGCAGGCGCAAATCCAGTGCTGTGAAAGGAGTGTGTGTGTGTGTGTGTGTGTGTGTGTGTAAGAGAGGACACGTTCACATTTACACTCACACACGTATTAAACCTTGATGCTGTCTGGAGCATATACAATACCAATCACTAGAAATCTGTTTACAGTTTTCTTTTTCTAACACAACATCTTTTTGCAGAGAGCAGGCCTCCTGCATTATTTATATTCAGATGACTTGTATAATAAGGTGCAGGTACATTTCCATTACATTGCATGCATTTCTATAAAGGTACTCAATAGCAAAACTGATGTGGAGACTAATGAATCTTGGCTGAGGAGGGTGGCTTGGTGACTAAGTTAGGCTGCGTGTCATTTTTACATATCACTACGTTATTTTTATTGCCCACAGTTATTTCCTAACATTCATTTTAAAGAATAAGTATCCATGCCCTTATTTAAGATTTTCCATCTTCTGAATGATTCTCAGGATTATTCAGCTGCAAGACACTTCACAGACTTTCAGAAAAACAATTTATAGACCTGAATTCATACTCTTAAGATTGCCCTAAAGTTTGTCCTACAAAGCATTTGTTTGATGAAACAAATGTGTATGCGGGGAGAGAGAGCATAGGATAGATGGGCATCTATCTTTGATTTTAGACATCATTTTCTTGTCCTAAATGCCTTAGATGTTCTTCGTCCTCCTCAAGATCCATCTGTTTATTGTAGAAGCTTAAGAGATATATCTAGCCCCAAAAGTAACAAAAATAACCTTTGGAGAATTAAGTTAGTTTTACTTAAACTCTTTTTAAAATTTTTTGTGGGTAAATAGTAGGTGCATATATTTATGTGATGCATGAAATATTTTGACACAGGCATGCATTGGCATAATAATCATATCAGGGTGACTGGAGCATTTATCCTTTCTTTGCATTACAAATAGCCCAATTATACTCTTTTAATGATTTTATTTTGTTTTAAAATTTCATTATTTTTATGTTTTTTGAAACAGGGTCTTGCTCAGTTTCCTGTGCTGGAGGGCAGCGGCACAAACACAGCTCACGGCAGCCTCAATTCCCTGAGCTTAAAGGATCTCCCACTTCAGCCTACCAAGTAGCTGGGACTGCAGAGAGCTAGGACTTCAGACTACCAGGTAGCTGGAACTACAGGTGCCACCATGTCCAGCTAACTTTTGTATTTTTGGTAGACATGGCGTCTCAGTGTGTTGTCCAGGCTTGTCTTGAACTCCTGGACACAAGTGATCCTCCACCTCATCCTTCCAAAGTGCTCGGATTACAGGCATGAGTCACTGCCCCTGACCTTGTAGTTATTTTTTATTTATTTATTTTACTGCTTAATTTTTATTTTATCAACGCTGAAATTCCAATTCTTTCTTGTTATTTTACTTTAAGTTCTGGGATACATTTGCAAAATGTGCAGGTTTGTTACACATGTATACATGTGCCATGATGGTTTGCTGTACCCATCAACCCATGATCTAGGTTTGAAGCACTGCCTTTGCTGTATCCCAGAGGTTTTGATAGGTCGTGTCACTATGGTTGTTCAGTTTGAATAATTTTTTAATTTCCATCTTGATTTCAGTTTTGACCCAGTGATCATTCATGAGCAGGTTATTTAATTTCGATGTATTTGTATGGTTTTGAGAGTTCCTTTTAAAGTTGATTTACAGTTTTATTACACTGCGTTCTAAAAGAGTACTTGAAGAATTTCAATTTTCTTAAATTTATTGAGGGTGATTTTGTGGCCTATCATATGGTCTATCTTGGAGAAAGACCCATGTGCCATTGAATAGAATGTATATTCTGCAGTTGTTGGAATGTTCTGTACATATCCCTTAAGTCCATTTGTTCCAGAGTATAGTTTCAATCCACTGTTTCTTAGTTGCCTTTCTGTCTTGATGACCAGTCTAGTGCTGTCAGTGGAGTATTGAAGTCCCTCATTATTATCGTGTTGCTGTTTATCTCATTTCTTAGGTCTATTAGTAATTGTTTTATAAATTTGGGAGCTCCAGTGTTAGGTGTATATTTGTTTAGGATTATGATATTTTCCTGTTGGACAAGGCCTTGTATCATTATATAATGTCCCTCTTCATCTTTTTAACTGCCGTTGCTTTAAAGTTTGCTTTGTCTGATATAAGAATAGTTACTCCTGTTCACTTTTGGTGTCCATTTACATAAAATGTCTTTTCCCACCCTTTTACCTTAAGTTTATGTGAGTCCTTATGTGTTAGGTGAGTCTCTTCAAGGCAACAGGTAGTTGGCGGGTGAATTCTTATCCATTCTGCAATTCTGTGTATTTTAATTTAGACATTTAGGCCATTTACATTCAATGTTAGTATTCAGATGTGAGCTACTCTTCCATTTATGGTACAATTTGTTTCTTGTATACCTTGGTTTCTTGTTTTGTCATTTTTGTTTTTTAAATTGTATTTTTGTTTTACAAGTCTTGTGAGATTTTTTCTCTATAGCTCCAGGCTTTGTTTCAAGATTTAGAGCTCCTTTTAGCAGTTCTTGTAGTGGTGGCTTGGTAGTAGTAAATTCTCTCAGCATTTGTTTATCTGTAAAAGATTGTATCAATCTTTCATATATGAAGGTTAGTTTTGTGGGATAGGAAATTCTTGACTGTTAATTGTTTTGTTTGAGGAGACTAAAGATAGGGTCCCCGTCCTTTCTAGGTTGAAGGGTTTCTAATGAGAAATCTGTTGTTAATCTAATAAGTGTTCTTTTTTAGGTTACCTGGTGGTTTTGTCTCACAGCTCTTAAGATTCTTTCCTTTGTCTTAACTTTACTTTGTCTATAACCTGGTGATAATGTGTCTAGGTGATCTTTTTGCAATGAATTTCTCAGGTATTCTTTGTGCTTCTTGTATCTGGATGTTTAAGTCTCTAGCAAGGCTGGGGAAATTTTCCTCAGTTACTTTCCCAAATATATTTTCCAAACTTTCAGATTTCTCTTCTTCCTCAGGAACACTGATTATTCTTAGGTTTGGTCATTTAACATAATCCCAGACTTCTTGGAACCTTTGTTTATATTTTCTTATATTTGTTTTCCTTTGTTGTTGTTAGATTGAGTTAATTTGAAGACCTTGTTTTCAAGCTCGGAATTTCTTTCTTATACTTGTTCGATTCTATTGCTGAGACTTTCCAGAACATTTTGTATTTCTATGACTGTGTCAATTGTTTCCTGAAGTTTTGATTGTTTTTTATTTATGCTATCTATTTCATTGAATATGTCTCCCTTCACTTCTTGTATTATTTTTTTGATTTTCTTACATTGGGATTTGTCTTTCTCTGCTGCCTCCTTGATCAGCTTAAAAACTAATCTCCTTAATTCTTTTTGAGGTAAATCAAAGATTTCTTCTTGGTTTGGATCCATTGCTGTTGAGTTAGTATGATTTTTTGAGGGGTATTGAAGGGTCTTGTTTTTTCACATTAACAGAGTTGATTTTCTGGTTCCTTCTCATTTGGGTAGCCTCTGTCAAAGGGAAGGTCTAGGGCTGAAGACTGTTGTTCAGATTCTTTTGTCCCCCAGGGTGTTCCCTTGATATAGAACTCTCCTTTTCCCATGGATGTGGCTTCATGAGAGTAGAGCTGTAGTGATTGTCATCTCTCTTCTGTATCTAGCCACCCGGCAAGTCTACCAGGCTCTGAGTTGGTACTGGGGGTTGTCTGTACAGAGTCCTGTGATTTGAACCATCTGTGGGTTGCTTAGCCATGGATACCAGCACCTGTTCCAGTGGAGGTGGTGAGGGGGGTGGTAAAATGAACTCTGTCATTCAGTTTAAAATATGTTCTAATTTCCCTCTTCTCTGATCCCTAGATTATGTAGAAATACATTACATAGTTCTAAAATGCCTAAGGATCTTCCAGAGAAACTTCTATTATTAATTTTAATTTAATGTGATTGTGTTGCGAGAACATACTTTGTGTGACTTGGATTTTCCTAAATTTATTGTGCCATTTTTTTATGTACTACCATATTCTAGTATATAAAAAATGGCACAATAAATTTTAGGAAAATCCAAGTCACACAAATCCAATGGCACAATAAATTTAGGAAAATCCAATATTCAGTAAATATTCATGTGCTCTTGAAAAGAATGTATGTTCTTTTGTTGATATAAGTATTCTGTAATTGTCAATAGATAAGTTGGCTGATACTGTTAAGTCTTGTATATTTTTGATGATTTTGTGTCTATTTGTTCTACCAATTATGAAGATAGGGTTATTGAGATCTTGAGCTATAATTTGGCTTTGTTTCTTTCTCCTTGCACTTACATCAATTTTTGCTTCATGAATTTTGAAGGTCTATTATTAGGTACATAAACATTTATGAATGTTATGTCCTTTGGATGAATTGGCTCCTTTATCAGAATAAAATGACCTTCTTTATCCCAAGAAATATTCTTTGCCCTGAATTCTACTTTGTCTGACATTAACATAGCCACTTTAGATTTTTTAAAAACTAATGTCAGCAAAGTATATCTTTCCTGTCCTTTTCCTTTTTTGTCTATTTGTGACTCTGTGTTTAAAATATTTTATTTGCATACAGCATAGAAGTTATATGGTTGAATTTAATATGATTTTAACTAAAGTGACAATTTTTGCCTTTCATATGGGAAGTTTTGACAACCAACCTGCAATGTGATAGCTAGGATGTAGTAAGGTTTGAGTCACTCATCTTGCCATTTGTTTTCAACTTTTCCCATCTTTTTTTATTCCATTTTTCTTCATTTTCTGCTTTCTTTTGTATTAACATTTGTTTAATATTTTAATTTAATACATTTTGCTGCTTCTCAGCTATAACCCTTTGTTTTGTTGTTTTAGTAGTTGATATAGAATTTATATTATATACAATTAATTTATGACAATTTACTTTTAATTGAAGTTATGCCACTTCATATAAAAGAATATTAAAAAACTATACTTCTATTTTTGTCCTTTTTGAATTTTATGCAGTGTTGTCACCTTTAACAAATCCCCATAACTTTGCTATTATTTTTGTTTAAACAATGATCTTTCAAAGAAGTATAAAAAACCATAGATATAAATATTTAAAAGCATAAATGACACACATATATAGGTATAAACATACAGACACATACATGTAGCTGCCTATATCATTACCATATTCAATGTTTCATGTCTGTTGGTGAAGATCCCTATTTTCATCTGGTGTTATTTTCCTTTGCCTTAGGAGCTACCTTCAACATTTCTTGTTATGCACATCTGCTGATACTTTTTTTTTTTTTTACAATTTCTATTTATGAAAATGCATTTCATGTTTACTTTTGAAAAATATTTTCACTAGATATTTAGGGTGAACATATTTTATTTGACCACTTAATTTTGTTCTCTGCTTTCTTGTCAGTTACATTATTTCTGATGAGAAATATACTATAATCATCATCTTTACTGTTCTGTATGTAACATGCTGCCTTCCTCCACTTCCTGGCTATCTATATAATTTAGTCTGTGTCACTGTTTAGTGATTTTATGATGTTGCATGTTTGTACAGTTGTCTTTATTACAATTGGAGTACAAAAAATTCATTGAACTTCTTTGGCCTGTGGATTTATAATTTTCTGCAACTTTATAAAATTTAGGCCAGTATTTCTACCAATATTGTTTCTGCCCTGGCTCTTTTAAGAGATTACAATTATTTAGTCATATATATATGTGTAAGGAAATCAGGATTCAAATCCAGGCTGTCTGACTCCAGTCCCCATTTTTTTAAATTCATTTTTTATTTTAGAAATTGTAATTTTATAGAAAAGTCATAAATATAGTACAGAGGATTGCTTTATGATGTGCCTAGTTTCCTTTCTTATTAACATCTTATATTAGTATGGACCTTTTATCACAATTAAAGAACCCACATTAATGGATTACTAGTAAGTAACATGCATATTTTATTCAGAGTCCCTTAGTTTTTCTGTATTTTATATGTTTCAAAATCACCAGATACCATAAGAATCATATGATATTTACCTGCTGTATCTCTTTCGGCATTTCTTGAATGAGACAGTCTCTTAGAATCTCAGCTTTTCCTTGACTTTGATGATTTTCACAGTTTTTAGGAGTACTGGCCATATATTTTATGCAATGTCTTTCGACTTGGTTTTATCTGATATTTTTCTCATGATTAGACTGGGGTAATGTGTTTTTTTTTTTTGTTTTTTTTTTTTTTTTTTTTTTTTTAGGAAGAGCATAAAATGTTCTCATCATATCATGAGTGCATACTGTAGACATGACATAGTTGTTTACATTAATCTCAGTTATATGGCTGAGGTAGTATTTGTCGCTTTTCCCCATGGTAAAGTTACTCTCTCTCCCCCCAGTTTTTGTACTGTTTGTAAGGAAGTCATTGTGTGCCATCTCCACATAAGAAGTGGGGTATTGGGCCAGGCGTGGTGGCTCACGCCTGTAATCCCAGCACTTTGGGAGGCCGAGGCGGGTGGATCACGAGGTTAAGAGATAGAGACCATCCCGGTCAACATGGTGAAACCCCGTCTTTACTAAAAATACAAAAAATTAGCTGGGCATGGTAGCACATGCCTGTAATCCCAGCTACTCAGGAGGCTGACGTAGGAGAATTGCCTGAACCCAGGAGGCGGAGGTTGCGATGAGCCAAGATTGCGCCATTGCACTCCAGCCTGGGTAATGAGTGAAACTCCATCTCAAAAAAAAAAAAAAAGTGGCGTGTTATGCTCCACCTCCTCAATAGGAGAATAGCTACATTGATTACATGGAATTCTGTATGAAGGACTTGTCTATTAACCACATTTATTTATGTATTCAATAATTTATTTATATCAGCAACAGACTTAGGGAAAATTATTTTATACATTGGGTTATAATTTAATACTACTTTATTTTGTTTATTTTTTCAAGCTTTGGCCATTTGAAGCTGTTACTATCAATGCCTGTGTTCCTTCAACATACCTTCATTATTTTTTTTTTGGTGGGAGACACTTTTTTACTTTCTGGCATTATATGATGCTTCAAACTGATTTTGCATATTTTCTATTTCAGTCATAAAACCAATGATTTCTCCAAAAAAAACACCTTAGCTTCCTTTATTAGAGAATGGTACTAGAGACCAAGATCTAAGTTTTATAGTTTTCATAGCTACTGTTTATAGCCTAAATCCTTCTAAATGGGAAAGGCATAATAATTAAGTTAACCATAGAGAACATTGGAGAATACCAAAGGGAGCCCTTAGAGTAGGGAAGGACTTAAATACTATATAAAATAGGAATAACAAGAATGGATGATAGATAAATCATAATATTTAATCACCCATCAAATATATAACCTGATGCACAACTTCACTAGAAAATAGAGAACTACAAATTATCAAGGAGAAAACTGTCTTTTCCAGCTGAGAAGTGTGAAGGTAGTTTGTGGCTGAATAATGCTGTCACCAAGAACAACTAGGAAAAATGGATAAAATAGAAAACAAAATCTGACTTAAGCTATTAAAAAGTTTCTGAGGCAGCTAGAAATTGAGGAAGGCAGGATCTAACAGAAGAGAACATTTCAGAAAGGTAAACGACATTCAGTAGCTGCATATTTTAACCTTGGTGTCTTTGTGAATTCTGAATAGTAGGCAAGAAGCTAAGAATATGCAAAGGGCCCAGAAAGAGCATCTGTTTGTTACTAAAGGCAGAGAAACCAGTGTATAACTGGAACTTTCAAGGAATTAGTGAGAAAACCCAAGTTAACAAATAAACTAATTAAAATGAAAACCCAGATAGTTGAGGAGCTAATGCTTTGTTGAGAAAGTAAGAGAATAGCACTGTGACTTACAAATACATATTTGCAAAATTCTTAAATTGCACATTACAAGACATCAAGAAAAACTTCTCTGAAACAAAGCTGAGGATTGGCAGCCTTTGGTGATAAGGAAACAAAGATTAGAGTTTAGGACCTAACAGAAGAAATGGCCACAGGCAACACCACAGTAAAAGAGACTTAACCTAAATTCAAGTTAGTCTCAAGTAAACTTATGTCCTAAGAACTTATATGAATAGGATCTCAGTATTTCTGCTTAACAGAGAAAGGGTGAAATTTCTCTTGAAAAAGATAGTATCATCCATATCACCTATAATGTTTTCATCATACTATTGATTATTCAATAAGAATTACTGGGCATATTGTAAGACAGAAGTAAATTACCAAAACCCAATATGATAAAGAAAATACTAGAAATAGACAAGTTTACCCAGACATTGAGGTAAATAGATAATGAAATTTAAAGTAATTAAGATTAATATGTTCAATATATAGTAAAATAAAATAGTTAGAAAACAGAGTTTTATCACAAGACAAAATCTGTAAAACTAATCTAATTAATATTACAAAACTGAAAAAAAACCCACAATAAACAAAACCAAGAACTTAGTAAATAGGTTTAGCCACAGTTAGACATGGCAGGAGAGAGGATTCATGACATGGAAATTAAGTCACTAGAAATAATTAGCATGAAGCAGAGGGGCAGAAAAAGAAAACACATAAGACCAACCTTGTAACAAAAATATAAAATGCAGCACATTTAAAAAGTTCATGCAACTGGAATCACAAGATTAGAGTCACAGAAAGGGAGTAAGAAATGGGAAGAAGCAATCTTTGAAGAAATGCTGGATGCACAATTAAAAAAGAAATCAATCCACAATTCATGAAGTTTCTGCAAATCCCCAGCAGAATAAATGCAAAGAGAATCACACCAATACACAAATAAAGTAAAGCTCTTGAAATATACAGGACAAAAAAAAAGAGCAATCTGAAAACAGTGACATTTGGGGAGGAGACTGCCTTCAAAAGTATAACAGCGGTAAGGTTTGTATATAGCTCAACAAAAAGTTTGGAGACAGAAAATTACATGGGTAAACATAAATTAAATTTAGCCAAAAAACCATATTTTTAAACACATGTGGAATTAAATTTGTAAAAATAGTAATATAAACCACAGGAGTAGGTAAATGAAGTTAACATATTTGAAGTTTTAGCATTGTTGAGAAAGTGGTAAAAGTAATAATGTATATTAGACTATAATAAATTAAAAAATGCATGTTTTGATCTTTAGGGTAATTAAGAAAATAATAATAAATACTAACCTAATTTATTAAAGGAAAAGGTACAATAATAATATCAGAATATGTGATTAAGATATAAAAAGGCAAGAAAAATTAAAACATAGAACAAAATACCAAATTTACTTTCATGATATTTTTTAAGTTGAGCAATTCCAAGTGTTAATAAGGATCAGGAGAAATGAAAACATTCATTTACATTTATAAGAAAAACATAGATAATGCTTCAAGACACAGTGTTGAATATTACATTATGAATTATATAAAACACACATGTATACAAAACACTTTATATTCTTCTAGGATAAAACCAAGGACACATATTAAACCCTAGAAAGGATACTAATGTATGTGGGGGTAGAATTAGAATGGGCTTAAAATATTTTGTGGTATGAATTAAAAAGATAACTAACTTTCTATACCAGAAACTCCTATTTGAAATAAATAAATAAATTTTAAAAAGCTACAATTGAATGTAATAACCACCTTAATAAGAGTCTCTTTCTGTGGGCTGCTCCACAAGTTCTGGTACAAATATATGCACATTCCACCTAAATATATATGTATACACGAATGTAAGTATGTATTCATTTATTTATGAATTCAGTTATTCAATTATTTGTTATAGCCCATACATCGTTTGAAGAATATCTAGTGTCTCCCTTTGAGTGTTTATTCCTTCCAAATTACTGTCACTCCTTTATTGAAAGTCAAGCAACAATAACTATCTTAATCAATCTATTATGAACATCGCTTACTGTTGATGGCCAAGCCAAAAAGTTCAATCTGTATCGTGCTTCTGGGAAACTTCTCAGTCTAGGTTGCAGTTGTCTTTTAATGAAAGGACTAGAGCTCACATATTCTATCATCTAATTTCAAAGGTGCTACAAATATAAATTCCAAATATTAAAGCTATTTAGCTTATATTTACCATTCTGAGAGTTCTAAGGATGAAAATGCTTTCCAATATTTCCATGCCATAATGCCATGCCTGAATACCAAACGAGACTTTATATCAGACTTGGGACGCTAACCTTAACTCTCCCCTGACTCACGGTAATTTTATTCTCATTAGTCTCATTTCTTACACTTTGGATTTGCTCAAAACCAGCCAGGTCCTCATGATTTAGGTCATCTCATTTTGAATCTTAGGACACAGGAGTAGGTTATTAGGCCCTATTCTTTCTGGAGTTTGTTGGAATTATCTGTATATTTCAATCCACCTATTTTAAATCCAGAGATTAAAGTGAAATTCCATTTCTCTCTTTAATCCAGAAAGTAATCACCTCTGCATATTGGATATTTCAAACCAGAAAAGGGAATTTTGGCTTTCTGTGTCCAACACAATGGCTATCTACTTGTCTTGTGGTGTTGTAACCAAAAGTGTCTAACACAAAACTTTGAAAGATCTCTTCTAACTGACTCCATTCCTAGATTCAGTAGGTGCTGCCATTCCATGTACTCTCCTTAATGGAAGAGTAAATTTCTTTTTTGAGGGATCACATAAGAGGACTAACTTATCTAGGAGTAGAGAGCCAGAGAAGATTTTCTGAAACAAGTGATATCATAACCTGGCCTCTGAAAGATAAGAATGAGTCAGCTTTCTCTAAGGATGAAGTCAAACTGTACAGGTGCATACACTAATGTTAAAAAGTGCCAGTTATACTCAGCAACACATCAGTGGTTCTGTGCAATTGAAAGCTAGAATAGTAGAGCATTCAGAATATTACTAAGACATTGACCTGAAGGAAAGAAAGAAGGAGAGACAGATCATCATTGGTGGAATTCTTACATTTTTATGAGACAGAGTGTTATTCTGTTGCCCAGGCTGGGGTGCAGTGGCATAATCTTGGCTCACTGCAAACTCTGCCTCTCAGATTCAAGCGATTCTCCTGCCTCAGCCTCCTGAGTAGCTGGGATTACACGTGCCTGCCACCACACCCAGCTAATTTTTGTATTTTTTTTTAGTAGAAACGGAATTTCATCATGTTGGCCGCATTGGTCTTGAACTCCTGACCTCAGGCAATCCGCCCACCTCGGCCTCCCAAAATGCTGGGAACACAGGCGTGAGCCACTATGCCTGGCCAAATTCCTACTTCTGTTTGTGCTTCTGAATGCAAAGGAAAAGGAGTGCATTAGAGATACTGGGTTAATGTTACACAAAGAAAGGTAAACAACACATTAGGAGTCTTGCAATAGAGTTGTTTTTGAACAGAATTCTAGAATTATTATGAGAGGCAAGCTCAAGTCACCCTACCCTCTTCCCACTCTACAACCAAAGAATGTAGAATATCTGTCTAAATTGGTCAGATTCATAGGCATTGATTAAATAACAATGCACTAGAAAATCATCTATCCGTTTGGTATTAAGTCTTGCAGGGATCTCTGCTTCCCAGGACTTACAAAGATGAAGACATGGTCCAGTGTCTGCCTCTTTTTTATCAATAGACAGTATCTTTCTCTTTCTACAAATCAACCATACCTCATTGTCAATCTTTCTGTCTTTCTCAGTGTTTTTTCTTCTACATTGCTGACCAAAATAATCTATGCTACCTGAACGTTTCACTCCTGAAATCTCTCACTAGCTGAACACAATTAAAATTTATTCCTGGTTCATAGAGAGTCTGGTAGGAAAGGATGTATGATTCATGGAAGAGAAACAAAAGAACGGAAGAATTACCCTGGTTCTAACTGCCTCTGGCTGGTATAGACACATGTCACTTCCACTCACAACCACTGGCCAGCTTCAGCCTCACTGCAAAGGAGGCTAGGGAATATGAAGGAACACAGAATATTACTTTTCTCTGCCAAACAGACTTGTGTGGCACTATAGAGTCAGTTTCTCTTTCTCTCTCTCTCCACCCATTTCCTACAAACAGATGTTTGCTTAGAAAGTTTTTGCACTTCCTATTGTTTAAGCATTTGCACACTCATTACCCCATTTAATCCTTTCAACAGCCAGGAGCCATCGGCTTTGATGAGTGTGAGTCATCTATGCAAAATTACAGCACCGCTAAAGGGGTGACCCAAAGCTATAAGAGATTCCCTCCTCTATGCTCTCCTTATGGTAGTTCTCAATCTTCTGCCTGTATCAGAATCACCTGGCGGGTACTTTAAAGCACAGATATGGAGCTCTCCTCCCAGTATTTCTGATTCCGTGGATTTGCATTTCAAATAGGTTCACAGGTGATGCTGACGCTTCTTGTCTTGAGACCAAACTTTAGATACAGGGCTGTCCTATATCAGAGCAACTTCCATTAGTGAAAAATGAAAAGCATTACCTATAATGAAGTATTGAAACAAAGAACTCTTTCCAAATCAGAAATAATTCCTAGAGGATGGGACATGCTGTGAGTAACGTTTTCAGATTCTTCATAGCTGCTTTCCTGACAAGTTTTCCTTCCTGCTCCCCAAGACGCAGAGCAGAGGCTAGCTCTGGTTTCAGAGGAAATAAGTACCATGGGACTGCCTCCTCTTCTTCTGGAGAAGGCGCTGCCAACCTTTTTCTCTAAGCATTCCATCTGCCCCAACCCACATTGAGCTCTGGTGTACGTGTTCCCTGTTTAGAGGGGAAAGAGAGCAGGAACAGTTTTTCATTTCTTTCTGCCCATGCCTCTGGCAGGCATAACCATGGCCCATCTGTTCTTTTCTCAGATTCAGCCCACCCTTGATCTTTCTTTTTCTTCTAGACTTCACACTTCCCAGAAGGACAGAATTATTAGCAGGTACTCCTCCTCAGCCCTCAACTTCTCAGACTGTCTGAAATGCTCCCTCCCTCGACATTGCAAATGGTTTCCCAAAGTAAAAGTCCCCAGGGGCTGGCAACAAAATCACTGATTTATATATATATATGTATAACGAACCCTTCTTACTGATACACCTGGTTTTAAAGTAGTAAATGAATAATGATAAATAAATATGTAAGTAATTCAATTGTTTCTGTATCCAAACCAGTCTATTCAAACAGGTACCATGAGAGAAATTAATAAGAGACTTTTATGCCTCACTTCATACCTTCAAAGTCACTTGCCATCAAGAAATACCATGATTTCCAAGAAGAAATATTACCTGATGAATCTGAGAACTTGCAAACCATTTCCTAAAATGTGTTTCCTTATCACCCGATTTTACAACTCTGGTTTTAGATAAACTCCCAGAAAGCTGAAGAACAGATACCTTGTGAGAAGGGAGCCAGTGTAGACACAGTCCCCAGGTTCTATAGTGTTAGACTGAGTCAATACGCGGTCCCTATACTTGTGCACAGGTGCCAGTGTTCAGGTAGTTTGGAGGTTCAAGAAAGAGGAACCATAGTCCTAAAAGGGCTGTACAAGCTCCACCTCCCAATAAAAGGTGATTGCTGTGTTCATTAGTGATGCGGGTGGCAGCACTGCCACACTGAGTCTCTGTCCAGCCATTTGTTGGTAACTCCAACAAGAAGGATGAGTCACAGGACTTCACATAGGCATATCCCAGAAATGGACAATGGCTGCATAGAAAAAAGTCTGAAAGAGTCATTTTTAAAAAGCCCAACTTGTTGCATTTCCTGTACCAGGAATGGAGTCAGGTAACTATGAGACAGAAACAGAGGCAAGGACATATTTACATGAGATTGGGCTGGCTTTTGCTCACACAAACACATACAGAGAACTTTCCCAAACCTTCTAATCTTCCTAAAGTGTAACAGGCCGCAATCCCTGGTGGATTCAAAGAAGGATGCTGTGGAGCTGTCACTCATGCGAGCGGACTAATTCATTCAGACAACAAGACATTTGTAGTAGGAGGTGAAGCCAGTTTGCCTGGATGGTGAGTTAAAGGGTGAGTAGAAAAGGGAAGAGATAATTTTTAAACATGAAATTCAATACCTTTCTTTTCAAATTTGAAATTCTTCTATTTCTTCATTTAGGTAACACACACTGAGTAATCAGCACTAAAGAAAATGCAGGCTAAGGCAAGGATGCCGGGCTTACCTTACTCACAGACAGACATGGGCATAGCACGTACACATGCAACAGTATCAAACAGAGAAGTGTATGTATTCGTTAAGAGGGAGACAGACAAATCATGGAAGATCCTGAGGACAAAATCTCATTTGTAAGTTTCAGGGAA
Source organism: Sapajus apella (assembly GCF_009761245.1). Taxonomy (NCBI): domain Eukaryota; kingdom Metazoa; phylum Chordata; class Mammalia; order Primates; family Cebidae; genus Sapajus; species Sapajus apella. The sequence goes on along the minus strand of NW_022436971.1, from coordinate 3,617,330 downwards.
GATTTGTGGAGGAAGTGATTCTGAGCTGAGGCTTGAGGTTTAGGTGACACCTTCAGCCACAGAGATAACCAAAATGAGGGCTGGTGGAGGAAATCGCCTAAGAAGAGGTTAAAAAATATAGGATAACATTGGGTTGATTTGGGGAAAATGTTAAAAGTGCTATTAAGTTAGAGGATCTAAGGGAGAAATGGAATACATAACTTGAAGAGAAAGTTGGAGCTGACTTTGAATATTAAAATATGACTTAGAGTTGATAGAATATGTACTAAGGGGACAGTAAAGATAATAGGGAAGGAAAGAGCCTGCAAAATTCTTCCTTGGAAGGTAATACAAAAGTGTGATGAAAGGGAGAAGATTTTAGAACTAAACTAACAAATGGAAGGCTTTCTCAATGGTACACGTGCATATTCATACAATAAATACTGAACATTTGTGGGACACATGGAACAGGTGTTCATGTTTTGCTCACTGATTAATATGTTCAAAAGTATTTCTTGAGAGTCATATTCAATTCTAGGTGCTGTGTATAGAGCTGTAATCCAGCAAATGAATACCTTGGCCCTCACAGAGCATCTCCTTAGAGCAGGCCCTGATTCTGCTCAGCCTTGGGGATCAAGCCTTCCTTTCCTCATTGATTTTATTGTCTGGAACATGTGGATGTAAATGCTGCCTGTAGACTCTCCTTTGTCTCTTGGCACAAGCATGTAAGTTCATGGATGAGGCACTTATGAATCTTGTTAATGATAGAAACCCACTCATGACAAATAGGCTAGAAAATAAGCACACAGCACCATACAGACCAGCAAGTAGAGACTTCCATGATTCAGAGTAGGAACTAGGACACCGGCCATCAAGTGCATCCCCTTTCACTATTATCAATACTTCTAATAACAAAGTAACTATCATTATTATTAATGATGATAATTCATTCTATGAATCATAATATACCATTAATAATGAAATTAACTTATTTGTTGAGTATATACTGATTGCTGCTATTTTATCCCATCCTAATAATTCTGACTCAGGAAGGTTAAGTGATTTACATAAGGTCATAAAACGGACAATGGATTAAGCCTAGATTCTGATATACTTCACTATCACACCAAAGGTTGTCCTTTTGCATATTTACAAAGCTGGTTTGTTTCTATCAGAAATCATACCATTCCATGTTGAATTTCTCTGATGTGTCAGGCAGTCCTTACCATGCTGCCTGTCAAGCGGCCTTAGTCCTGGCCTTCACTATACACAGCACCTAGAATAGAATCTGACTCTGAAGAAATACTTTTGAAAGGATTAATCAGTGAGCCACTCTGGCCTCCACAGCAGTTACATAGCTCATACCACAATTCGTATAGTATAAATCTCTTTATTTTTGCTTTTAATTTCATCCGGATCCACCTTGTTCCCACGGGTACATAATAGGATATACTAATAGCACATCTGCATAATTTGTTATAAATGATAAACACTTTTGTGCATGTAATGCCTGTGGTGTTTTGCAACTGTCCTGGAGGTGATTCAGTTCAGGTCTGTCTTCACATTTTACAGCCTGGAGACATAAAGGTGCACACACATACACACACACATATTTATGAGCTATATATGTATAATATTTTTCCATATATTTCCAGTTCTATCAGTTCTATGTTAGACATTAGGAATAACAAAAAATCTTTTAAGAGACTTTAATCTGTCCTGAAGATCTCATAATCTATGAGGACTGCGGGACATCTGAGCAGACTACTCCTCTGATTTGATATGTGGTAAGGGATCTTGAGGAGGTAAAAGTTGACACTTTATCATAATAATTACTATTATTTTAAATTCAGGGAGCACATTTGCAGGTTTGTTACATGAATATATTGAATAATGCTAGGGTTTGGGCTTCTAGTGAACCCATCACCAAAGAGTGAACATTGTACCCTATAGGTAATTTTTCAACCCTCAATCCCCTTCAATCCTTCCCCCTCCTTTTTTTTTAGCTCTAGGGTCTCTTATTTCCATCTTTATGTCTATGTGTACCCATTGCTTAGCTCCCACTTATAAATGAGAACATGCAGTAATTAATTTGTGTTTCTGAGTTATTTTACTTAGGATAGTGGCCTTCAGCTGCAACCAAGTTGCTGCAAAGGACATGATTTTTGTATGGCTGCATAGTATTCCATAGCGTATATGTACTAGATTTTCTTTATCCAATCAGCCACTGATGGACACTTAGATTTATTTCATGACTTTGCTATTGTGAACAGTGCTATGATAAACATACAAATATAGGTGTCTTATTTATATAAGGGTTTCCTTTCCCTTTGGGTAGATACCTGGTAGTGGGAATGTTGGGTCTAATAGGCCTTGCAGTGGACCTCCCACATAAAATGTTCCATTTAGAAACATTCTGAAGAATGTTGCCAGAATAAAAGAGGTTGTGATATTTGAGTTGAATCTCCAAGGAAAAATCAAAGAGCCTTAGCTAATACTCAAAATTCCCAGCTGCCTTAGGAAAGAAAGGCAACAGCTATAGAAATTCTAGTTTGAGGCTTTCCCTCTGCCAGTTGATTGAGGTGGGCTTTCCTTCAAAATATTTTAATCTTTAAAATGGTAGAGCTTATTTTTATTGACAGTAATTCCAAAAGGTGTGAAAATCAAAGCATCACATGTGTTTAAAATGCACAGCAGCAATTTTAATCTATTCTAAACATCTTTTTTTTGAAAACACAAATATTTAGGAGATGTGGAAATATAGCTCAGACCACCTAAGACTAAAGTAGGGGTCAGCAAACTACAGCACATAGATCAGATCTGACCCACAGCCTCCTTTTGTAAATAAAGTTCTATTGGAACACAGCCATGCTCATTAATTTCCATATTGTCTATGGATGCTTTCATGCTACAGTTGTAACAGACCATATGGCCTGCAAAGCCAGAAATATTTGCTATCTAGACCCTCTCAAAAAAAGCATGCCAATCACTGGTCTAAAAAGTGGAAAGAGGTGGATATTAAACTTAATGTTGTTATGGGCCTGAGAGCAGTACTACTCAAAGTGTGGTCTGTGGAAAGGTGTCCTCATGTGATGCAATAAGCACAGAAATTGAGAGTAAAAATTAAAAAATGTCTGCAGCAATGTGACAAAGTGTTTTAATGGCTGTTTATAATTAAGATAGTTGGATTGTATTTTCCATTTCATTGTACTATTTTTCATGTTTTAGTTATCCTTCCTTTACCATTTGTGTTTGATTTTGCACCAATGCCTTATGAAATGAAAATTTTAAAAATAATTTTCCCAACAAATAGTTTGAGAGACACTATCTTAGAGCATAGGTAGTCAAAGCTATCCATCAAGTGGGCCAGAATTTACCAGTACCAAAGACCCATGTTGTAGTATTTTTCTTGGGAAAAAAAAAAAAAAACGTAATCTGGAATATGCCAATACTTCTGTCTTTTGGTAACTGAGAAAGCATTTATCTCAGCATTCAGTCATCTTAACCCTTCATTATAACATCAATAAAACTCACAGTGAGCAAGCATGCTGTTTCCTTTAGCCAAGTTCCAAGGGGAAAATTAAAAAAAACAAAACAACCATCAAAACAACAAAACTAAACTTAAAAAAACACTTGCAATCTATTCTAATTTATCTTGCACTTGCAGCCAGAGTTCTCTAGTTTAGAGGGAGGGAGGGAGGGAGAGAGAGAGAGGGGAAGAGTGAGAGAGAGAGGGAGAGATAGTGTGAGTGTGTGTGTGTGTGTGTGTGTGTGTGTGTGTGTGTGTGATTCAAACTAGGAGGGTATCAATGGAGAAAGAGTCTATGACTCTTAGAATTTCCAATCATTAGTTTCTTTATTAATGTGCGTCGGCTTCATGCTGGAACTTGATTTGAAACCAGTGGATATTAAACAGAAAAAAGCGCTACTCTTCTCTTTAAGTATAAAAAACAATCTTACAATTTGCAAGATAAGAAATGTTGATTCTGTGAGCCTAAAAATTACTTAGCAGCCACTCAAAGTCCCTTCAAAACTCAGGAGTCGTAAGCTTTTCTTGCCTGTTGCTATCAATGTTAGTGGTTTAATACGTAGGGCAGAATGAATTAATAACATCCAGTTAGACAATAACCCCAAAAGTGACAGCAGAGTTCAAGAGGGATTTGTCTTCCAGGACTCCTGTTCCCATTGCAATATGCACATCTTGCATCCTAATCTAGCAGATTCTCTGTATGCAGTTGCCTGGATTCATTTCTGCACACCAAAGCCTTCTGCAGGGAGAAGGTCCTTGCTGGGCACTGCTAGTAAACAAATTAGAGAAACTTCATTATGTGGTATGAAAGGCCTTGCATTTTTCTCTTGCTGATTGTAACTCAGTTCATCTAAAGGTCAGCTGCAAAGGGCCCTCTGCAATCACGGCTGCTGTATATGGAGGAGCTTAGTCATATTTAACACAGCAGCTTTGCTGTGGATAGTTCCTAAGAACTGGAACTCAGCCAGCCCTAGGACTAGATTGCTCTGTGTCTGTGTGCGTTTACTGTGCATATGTTCTTCAATTCACATCACTTGCAACAGAGGAGGAGAATGGTGGGGAGCGGGGTTCTGTAGCTGCAAACAGCTGCTTTTGAGGAAGCAATTTCCAATTAATTCACTATTAGGAGTAACTACTTCCCCCTGCTCTCATGAAATAAACCCCTTGTAAGTTTTACATAATTGATGTTTTAAAAATTGTTTATAAGTGCCAAGTTAAGGTAGCATTAGGCAAGTACTTCCAATTCAGATACTTATAAGATGACATCAATTGTATTAAGAGCACCTCTAGGCTTGATTGAGGAGCCCTTTAAATTTTTTGGTTGAGTGTCCTTCAAGCCAAGATGAGCAGCTCATACTTGGATCTTCACAAAGTGCTCACCTAAAAGCTGATGTCTATCATCTCTCCTCATCCACTATTCAGAGGGCTTCCTAACCCACTACAGAGATGATTCTAAGACCTGACTTGAACATTAAGATATATGGGTAAACTCATATAAATCTTTTAAGCCTACTGGATCACTTCTACTTTTGTGTAAAATAAAGAATTGCTGTTACTGAATCCGTAATTAGTGGCTAATATAGTAAATCCTCCTAAGAGAAACAGTTTTGAGAGGGTAAGGGGACACCAGGATAGCAGGGCTATGTCAGGATTGTTTCAGGCAAACTGAAATGTATGACCTGCTTTCTACTGCCAAGTATTTAAGGAAACTATGATATTTAGGTCTGCTTTTAAAGTCCTATTCAACACAGTCGAACTTCGCTCTTACTACCATCCTTATCTTCTTTTAGAACACTTTAACTAGTTCCTCTCTTAAAAGCAGAGTGCTGGCCCGGTGTGGTGGCTCACGCCTGTAATCCTAGCACTTCCGGAGGCTGAGGCAGGTGAGTCACCTGAGGTTGGGAGGTGAGACCAGCCTGACCAACATGGAGAAACCTCATCACTTCTGAAAATACAAAATAAGCCAGGCGTGGTGGCACATGCCTGTAATCCCAGCTACTTGGGAAGCTGAGGCAGAAGAATCACTGGAACCCGGGAAGTAGACAGTGAGTCGAGATCATGCCGTTGTACTACAGCCTGGGCAACAAGAGTGAAACTCCATCTCAAAAAAAAAAAAAAAAAAAAAAACAATGCCAGGCTAGAAATAATAACTAATTGCAACAGAGGAAAAAAGTCAACTAACTAAAAAATAATAATCAGAAGAATTCCAGGAAATGTATATTGAACAGCCATCGTATTCAAGAAAGTTTCAGAACACTTTTAAATAGAAGGGGTGTGTGTGTATGTGTGTATGTGTATATAAATACACATTCCCCTGTCCTTGACAATCAAGGTCGTTAGTACAATGCCAAAGTCCTAGTTATTAGAGAAGCTATAGCATCAATCCATTGATCTGGATCCTCTATGCTTTGCTACCACAACAGTTTCCTGTTGTATACAATTCTATGTTAGGAAGTAACTTGAATTTTGTGGTAACTTTTTGATTAAGTAGTGCACCGAGTCTAGATCTTAGGTCTTTAGGTATAAAGAGTACTTTTCTAAATCTGAGTTCCAAGATTATGAAATCCGCACTAGGGCTACTTCATGAAAGATGTACTTCAAAGGTATACACTAAATGGTCTGTTATTTTTAGTTAACTGTTAACATCTCACATAACCACGGCACATTTGCCAAAACTATGAAACAAACATTGGTATATTACTACTCACTAAATTACAGACTTTGATTAATCATAATATTTAAAATTCTCTTTTGTGTACTTTGGCTCTCCATTAAGTGTTTGTTTTTAGAAATATCTTGATCTCTCCAAAAGTTCTTTAAGCATATCTGAAATACAGGGAGAAGCAGACAACAGTAACAAAAGAGTTAATTTCAATATCAGGAGAATCGCTTTTTCCTGCTGAGATCGCTGGCATTGAGCATGTACGTGTGCTTTGGATGAGGGGTGGTATTTGTTTTCTTCCCTTTAACCAATTTCACAATTGAATGAGCCTCAAGCTTATCTCTTGCCTCAGCAACTCAGAGACGCCCACCACAGAGCTATACCCAGCACTTACTGATAATCTAAGTACTGTATGTAATGGTCCCCTGTGTGTTCCCAGGGGACTCTCTACAGAGTCGGGAGGCAGTGACGCACAGCCTCTATTTCCAGATACAGCCATGCTTGTCTTTAGTCAAATCGTGCCTTCTTTCTTTGTTTTTTTTTTTCTTTCCCCAAATCCTGCCCATTTCATCTTCCAAATCCCTGTCTTTATGCTTCTTTTACAAAAAGAGCAGAGGGGACTCTCAGCTATCAAGTGGCAAGGAACTAGACAACAGAACTTGTGGCTAGAATCCTATTTTAGCTGCATAACTATTGTTATGAGAATATATTTATAGCCATAAGAACAGTAACACTTGGCTCCCTGGCAGGCAGTAGCAGTAGAAAGAATACTGAGTTCAAAGGCTCTCAAACCTGAATTTCAATTCAGGCTTGAATATGAATCCACTGTGTGGCCCTGAAAAAATGGCCTACCTTCTCTGCACCTCAGCATCATCTGGTGTTACATGACAATCGCAATGCTCACTTGTGGAATCGTGAGGAGTAAGTCAAATGGTGTGTACTCTTGCTTGGCAGAGAGTAGAAGCTTTTCATACATAACTTTTCTTCCTTAACCAGGCCCAGAGCCAGGAAAAATAAAAAAAGATGCTGAATTCACATTCAGTGAGGGAAGGGACTTTGTTGAATCTCTGTTTCCTTGGACACCGTCTCTTATTGAAGAATTGTAGCTCACTTGACTTCTGTGGCTGTCAGTTGCAATTCTTAAACTTACTCTTGAGCCACAGATTGGCAGTTCTATCTGGGACACACTCATAGAAAATAATCGGTGTCCGGTCACTGAAGGTTATGGATTTGACTCCCAAGACCAAGCAACTGTCTTCATGCCTACGCTCAGGTCCGCGGTTCCTGATCTCAAGTTTTAGCCTGGTTTCAGACCTGTATGACCGATGCCAACTGTACATCGACAAACCTGACCTCCACTGCTCCTCATCATACACCTGTCTCCCTCGTCTGCTTGGTTTCTGTGAGAATCTGCAAAATAATCAAAAATTATTTCCTTGCCAAGTCGTCTGTCTGCCTCCCCAGCTCAATTCTCGAATCCTCCCTGAGCTCTCCTCGAACTCCCCTCTCTCCTGACTGTGAGTGCTCCCCAGAATTCAGCACTCAGTGCTCCCTTTGTGCTCGCTTTATTTCTTCAGTCTCAGTGTAGTCATGATAACCTTGGTAATGTCTTTAGACAAGCCTCATTCTCAAGTCCTAATTTCAAGAAGTATAAACAGTTATTTCTCTCAAACCTTTGAAGATATTGTGCCCTTAGCTTCTAACAGATAGTATTGATAATGAGAAATGTCCTTTCATTCTAAGTATCCTTTCCTTATAGAAATGACAATCTGGCTGGGGTCAATACCCTAGATGGATGGTACTCTTTTAATCACCACGTACCAAAAAATGCATGGTTTAGTTATTTTTTACACATGAGGAACAAGGTTTTATTCCCTACCAGACATAACAAGCATTTGGCATCTGTTTCTTGGCTGGCATTAAAAATTGGACCAGATCGTCTATATATGGTCCTGACTTCCTATAGATACTTTGGCTCCAGACTCTCTCTCTACTACTCATAAATTTTCACTCATGATTTTGGATATAGATTACTTCTATAGACACAGATACTTCAAATTTTTAAAATGTATTTTATCTATCATGTGCTTTGAATGGATGGTTATATTTTACATGTACTTACAATTCCATTTTGTAATTTTAATTTTTTTTTAATTTTAAAAGGCAACATTCCTGAGCCATTATTATTTTAATGTGTATTATTTCCTACTTACAAATGTACTCTATGCTATTTATAAAAATTAAAACATTACTGAATTACATTTTCTTAAAATGTTTCCTGAAAATAAAGCACTTTTAATGACATTGAAATGGGATGCTATGATCCCAGCAATGATCATTCAAGCAAATAATGCAAAGACATTTAAAGAGCAATTGTATGTTAACAAGTTTCTTCTATTTTTTTTCCCTCCAATTCCTTTAATCAAGCTGGGCACGTTTTGAGTTTGTTCTGATGGTCACTGATGCCTCATATTCCATTATTCAGGCCAATTTTGTAGCAATATTGACTGACAAATCACACGTTTTGATATGGTATTAATATTTACGGAGCACCCAACCCAAGTTTATCACTAATGTCACCTTGAGTAGAAAAATGATGCTCAAACATTATTTAAATTTATGGCAACAAGCAAAAGCAATTATTATTATTTTTATTTTAGAAACTGATGCAAAGAGTTCATCTCAAATGGCTATCACATAGAATATTCATAACCCAGGATTGCTGTCAACTTTTCTTTGAAGAAATGGAATTCAGGAAAGCTAATATCTATAACCACAGATAAAGCAGGGGCCCCAACAGAGAAAACTTTACTTATTCTCATCTTGCTTTTCTGGAAATACATTTTTATTCCCAATACTCTTAAAAGACCGAGGGAGAAAAGCCTTGCTAAGTTGCACCAAACCTCGGGACACAGTGAGAGGGAGCGGGCCCTCTGTAGGAAGACAGGCCGGGAAGAGAGAATCACTTCCCAGTGGGCTGGGCCAGGTATGGTTCAGCTGCTGCTATTTTCTTCAGGATGACCCAAACAGAAAGAAGGAAATAAAACACACCCCCTCTTTATTCTTTCTTTCAAATAGAACAGGATGTATGTCCAGACTTTTTCAACGGAACATTATAACACTTGAGTTTACAAATGTATATGTAGTTAATGATAATTAGTGAGCTCAGAAACTCTGAACCCTTTTCTGGGGAGTAGCTGAGTATTAGAAAAGAATTGGGGCCAATATCTGATTTAAGTCACTATTCATTCAGTTTTTAAGAAAAGCCTGGTCCTGAGGCACATGTTTAATTAAACATATGACAGCGGGATATAAGTTGTAAAATGGTAATGGTTTTGAATAATCTGGGGAAAGTGGCCATCACACCAGCGGCCTGAGTGTTCCTCTTGATGTTCTGAAGGTATGTGACTATTTAATCTCATGTGCATTCCTGGCTTTAAAGATGTTGCCTCATCAACTGGAACTTGAGTAGACATTAAAAATACTGCTGATCACTAGTAACATAATGCCAAACTAGCTTATGGAAAACTGTTCTAAAGCCTCTAATAAACCTCCTTGAAGACTCAAGCAACCAGTAATAACTACTCTCTCTCCCACCACTTTGGTACCCTTTGTAAAATTTCTGCTTTCATAAACCAGCACTTAAAACTCCATGCTTTAGTAGGACATTGTCAATTCAATGTTTGAACAAAGCCTCCTGGCCCCTTATCCCATTCCCTAGACATACCACTACCTGGTTTGCAGACAGGCTCAGCAGATTCTTTATATCACGTTCTTAGGTTGGTAACATATGTAACATAAGAACATGACTTTAAAACCCCTCTTTATATCTGCCAACTAGTGAGTTTGTTCTTTCATTTGAATGATTACACTAATTTATAAATGAAATTTTTGTTATATACTGTCCAGCATTTGTATGTGTTCATATTGGGACTCTGCCCTGTTTTCTGCCCTGTTACCAGATCTGCTTGTACTCTGATAATTAGTGGGCATTTCTGTAAATTAATAACTATATATTTTCTATTTCTTGTATTTCTAATTTGTTATTGCTTTTTGTTTTTTTTTTTTCTTTTATTTATTTAATCATTGTATTCATGCTATTTTTAAAGTTGATTTCAGATCATTTGTAATTTATAATCCTTGGTGTTTCCATTAGTTTGGGCTTCCATAACAAGATACCACAAACTGGGTGGTTTAATCAACATACATTTACTTTCTCACAGTCTGCAGGCTAGAGTCACAGAATTCAAGGTGCTAGAAGAATGGTCTCTGGTGAAGCCTTTCTTCCTGGCTTACAGGCAGTCTTCACATAACATTTCTTCTATGCCTATGGAGACAGAGGGAGAGGGAGAGAAGAAGGAGAGAGAGGGAGGGAGGAAGGAAAAGGGGTATAGACAGGGACAGAGAAAGGGAGGCAGGGAGGGAGTGAGGGGTAAGGAAGGAAGGGAGGAGGGAGGAAGGGAGGGAGAGAAAACCAATCTGTGTTTCTTTCTCTTCTTATAAGGACATCAGTCCTATTGGAGTAGGGCTGACTCTTATGAAATAAGTTAATTTTAATGATCTCCTTAAAGGCCCTGTCTCCAAATACAGTCACAGCAGGGGTTAGGCCTTGAATATATGAATTTGAGGGAGACACAATTTAGTCCATAACCGTGTTCAAAACTTTTGCTTTGTTCAGCTTGCTGACTCTTCACTATGGTGACTTATTTCCTCCAGACAGAATATAAATTAAAAATTAAAAATCTGAAACAAACTTTAAAATGGGTATAATTATAATGTTCAAAGAGATAAAAGAGAAAGGATCAAAAGGCAATAACTAAATAAAGTTTCTAGAATTGAAAGATATACTTAATTACTAAGTTAAATAAATGCACATTTGTCATTTTTGACCGAGAGCTCATTTTTAGTCTTGGCCCCCATCCACCATCCCTCGTGTACTCTGGACAGTGGAGGAATCACTGGAAGGCAGTGTTGCACTTTGCTTCCCAAGGCTCCATGTGTTTCAGCCATTCTCTGTGTTTTCTGGACTGGATAATTTCTTGTCCAAGTTGCCTACAAGACATAGGCTTTGTGTTTGGGGAACACAAAACCTAAAATTTGAATCTCAATGGAATAGCTGATAAAAATTGATAAATATATGTATGAGTATGTAATTTATCTTATCTGTACAGTATTGTTAAATAGTATGTATTTCTCCAAACACTTTCTTAAACATTCTTAAGCAACAAAGTTTCTTTAAACAGTGTATATGCATTTAAAGCACATATATCCATTTCATGAAGACATCCAGCTGAATTCCACAATTCTAATGAAAATGTTCCTTCCACACCCTTCAGTTTTGCTGCTGCAGTGAAAACAAACAAACAAAGCCCTAGCAACTGTACGTGGAGGAAATTTGCAGCGTATTTACGATGATAATGTACTGTATAAAATGCACCTTTTGTGTGACTGGTTACTGAGCTGCTCCATTTAACTGATTATACACACATGTTAAAGCTTTAAATAGCGGGAGGTCTGTTTATATTTGACCCAATGCTGACTTTGTGGTCTTTTCTCAATGCAAGTGTCAGTAAGACTCTCAGTCTAAGCTGTGTGGGGATGCAAGCTAACACACTGAGGGTTGATAATGTGTGGCAGATATCAGAATACATGCTTAAAACTCTTCACTCATTTTATATTTATAGCCACTCTTTGAGGTATTTATTTTATTTTACAAATATTACAAATCAGGAAATTGAGTCTCAGAGCAGTTTTTGGGATCAAGTCATCCAGCTGCCAGTGCAAACTAATATTTGAACCTCAGCTTTGACTCCAAAATACATGCTTTGTACAGAAGATCATTTTTGTTTCAGAATTGAATGCTCTGTTAGAATATGCTTTTAGTAATAACATGCATCTCCCAAAATACATCTTCTTAATTTAATCACCTTTTGCAAGTAAAATATTTCATCCAAATCTTTTTATTTTTGTTTCTCAATAGCTGCTTGCAAGAGTTACTCATTTTGGATAACAAAAAACAAAATTATGGAGGAGAAACTCCTTTGTTTTCAAAGTGAGAAAGAAGCGTGTAGGTGAAATTTTGAGAGAAGCTGCATCTTGGAATTATCTTAGTTCAAGTGATACAAGAAAAGACCAATTGTATTCTGAATACAAAGGAAATTATTGCAAACTAGACTGTATTTGATGTATTAAAATGTGTCCTCTGCCTTGAGCCCACCAGAAAAAGTGAAAATAGCATAATCATCTATTAAATTTAAAATCCGATTCAAAATGGTTCATTTTTTTCATAGAAAGAAAGTCTGTCACAAAAGTTTTCCATAAATCAGGTGGGCATCCTGTTTCTACTGATCACCAGCATTTTTAATGTTGCCTTAGCATGTCCTAGTTGATGGAACGATATCTTTATAGCCCAGAATGGACATGGGTTTAAATAGGCACGTAGCTTCAGAATACCAAGAAGAAAACTCAGGCTGTAAGCTGTGATGGCCACTTTCCCCAGATTGTTAAAAATCGTTCCCATTTCACAACTTATGTCCCATTTGTCACATTATATGTTTAATCGAACATGTTCCTCAGGATCAGGACTTTCTTAAAAATTGAATAAACCCAAGTGTATCCCCTTAAAGAATATTAAAGAACTGAGTAGGTATTATTTGGAAGGTCTATTCAAACTTTTGAGTTTCTTGGTCAACATGAAAACCACTTCCGAAGAAGCATCTATATGTCATTGAACTGATCCAAATCTCCTATTTATATACCTAAAGCAGGCAGCTGAGTGTGCATCACATAAGTAGGTACAAACAATTGGCTATTTTAAGAATATGATTTTCATTCTGAGGAATCATCTGCTTTTTCAGGAAATGTATAATATACATTGTAAAATACTAAGAACATAGAGCGTGTAAAATTTTAATGTGCACACAAAAGTCTTTTACAACCTTCTCATTCACTAAGTGGTCCCACATTAAAATAAAATAAATCTTCACCCAAAGAGAAAGCACTTAAAACGTGCAGCCTTTTCAGATTTTAGTTCCCCAAAGAATTCATTTTTCTTAATTGTGTCAGGTATAATAAAATTATCAGTTCCCAGGAAAAAATAATCAAAGCACTTAGCATGATGTTTTACTTTCAGTATTTAAAAATCGCTATTTCTTATGATCAGTCATTTGCGTTTCCATTTGATTTTATGATATAAATACAGATTTACACAATAGATACCAGTTACTCTGGACTCTGTAGATACCTGTTACTTAAGTCACAAACCAAGATATCTTCCACAAACTTTTAAAATTACGCAGAGAAGCTGAGCGTGGTGGCTCATGCCTGTAATCCCAGCACTTTGAGAGGCTGAGATGGGTGGATCACAAGGTCAGGGGTTCGAGACCAGCCTGACCAACATGGTAAAACCCCATCACTACTTAAAAACACAAAAATTAGCTGGGTGTGGTGGTGCAAACCTGTAATCCCAGCTACTGGGGAGGCTGAGGCAGGAGAATTGCTTGAACCCAGGAGGCAGAGGTTGTGGTAAGTAGAGAGTGTGCCATTGCACTCCAGCCTGGGTAACAGAGTGAGACTCTGTCTCAAAAAAAAAAATTGTGCAGAGAATACAAAATGATCACAATGTAGGGCATAGAAAATGGAAGAACACAAATCCCACCAAATAATATTTTGCATGTGTTTCAAATTTCTTCCAAGCCAGAGCCAGGTTTATACAGAAACAGCCTTGGTTGATGTATTGTTTCCATCAATTTATTTTAACATATTCATTTACTTAAATATGTTTTGAGTGCTTCCTGTATATGAGGCACTACCCCTTGCACTGGGGATTAAAAAATAAAAATGCACAGTAAAAAGAAAAAAGAACTCCAGTCCTTACCCTTAAAGAGCTGAGAAGCAAATCGTGGAAAATGTAAAATAAAACAAGTATAGTTCAATGCACTAAAGCAATGTTACTGTATGGGATGGATAGTGAGCACTGGGAAGGACCATGTATTCTGCTGAGGGTGTTCTGCGAAGATTTTGCAATTAGTCAAAATGAAACCAGTGGAAAAAAGGAAAGCATTCAGTAGAGAAGGGGAAGTGCATACGGAGGCAGTTCCCAGGGCTTCGCTGGTAGAAGGGTATTTAGATCTGTGTTTCTCAATATGTTTTCCTTCAAGAACCAAAATCAGAAACCACTCAAGTATTTGTACAGACTTCCAGATTCCAGCTAGAACTACTGAATCAGAATCCTTAAGGAAGGGACCAAGCCACATGCTTAACCTGTACTTAGGTAGAAATTGTGAGCAGTATCAGATGCACAGGAGGTCAGTGACATATCACCAAGATCTAACAATAGTTTCTTATGAAGTTACCATCATCTCCTCCCTCTAGGCTACCACTTATAATATCTTCTAAAATTGCATTGATTAAATTATAAACAGTATAAAACAAAACAAAAAAAAATCTTAGTCAAAGCATTGTTTATAAAGGTAGGTATTTATTATGCTTTCTTAAATAAAATGAGCTTCCTAAAATCTATGTCATTTTTCAGAACTGTGGAAATTGCTCCACTCACTGCCAGTGGGTGAAGAGAGACAGAAAGCATTAGTGCTGGTTGGGAACAGTTAGGTTTCCAATGAGCAAAAACATCTGTGAGGTCACTGACTAGCATTCATCATAGTTACACAAATTAGCCCACACCAATATCTCTGTTATGATAATAGTAGTAATAACAAATCCCTACCAATATTTGCATACCACATTTAAGATAAAATCTAAAATAACTTTTAAAGTAGAAACACCTGGCTATAATTTGCAATGGTGCACAGTGAATTTCAGCTGTTATCTATTACTCAATAATGTAAATCTGATTATATCACCCTGATTTAAATAACAAATTTCCCCCAACTCTTTCTGAGTCTAGAAGCCTTCTAATCTTCCTTCATTTCAGTGATAAGCATGGACAGAGAAAATATTGTTCTATTATAGAAAAAGTAAAAAAAACAAAATAAAAATACTGTAAGTGAACCAGATGCTGTATTGAAATGGCAGCTTAAGTTTTCAATGAGGATTTGCATTCTTAGCATTCTTACAATCACCGTATTGTTCTTTTGCTTCCCGGGGTAAATCTATTCTAAAAATAGCTTTCTTAGGCCAGGAGTGGTGGCTCACACCTGTAATCCCAGCACTTTGGGATGCCAAGGGGAGCGGGGGATGGATTACCTGAGGTCAGGAGTTTGAGACCAGCCTGGTCCAAGATGGTGAAATCCCATCTCTTCTAAAAATACAAAACTTACCCAGGTGTTGTGGTGGGTGACTGTAATCCCAGCTACTCATGAGGCTGAGGCAGGAGAATTGGTTGAACCTGGGAGGCAGAAGTTGCAGTGAGTCAAGATGGTGCCACTGCACTCTAGCCTGGGCAACAGAACGACTCTGTCTTAAGAAAAACTAAAAATAGCTTTCTTGTGGCTGTTTATTTCTTCTTTCATCTAATTTATGTACACTCACAGGAAACACTATTTATGTGCATTCACAATTTGAAACACTACTGTTCTGTCTTCTTATTCTCATCTCCAGCATTAGCTGAGACATTAATAAGAGTGAAAAACTTCTAAATTTTGCTAATTAGTTAAAAGTTTAAAACCTGCTTAAAAGCTTTTTCATCTGAAATTTCTTGAGATTTGTACATTTTCTTTGCTGAAGTTTATAAAAACATTTATTAAAACAAAACCATGTTTAAATATGCTAACACCATACTTTTAGCACTTTATTGATTCCGCAAAAACAAATAAAGACCTGTATATCTGCCATATAAATAAAAGTATATTTAGGCCAAGAAAGGTGGCTGTCAAATAAGTGCTCAGTTTTTTACAGTATTACACACACCTTCTTTCTAAAAGGGCAAAAACTCAAAACCAAATAAACAGTCCAAATATTAACCATTCTTACCCAAGCCCAAAGAGATGATAATAACATTTTATTATTTAACAAAAAATAAAGGTTTGACAAATAATGTTGTTTCATTAATTTCAGAAATGGCTATGAGGTGTCAAAAAATCTTTGTCATGTAACGGTGCTATAAATACAGCATATTATTTATGCAGCTCAAAATCTAGTTTTGGGTTTAAAGAACCAGAGGAAATAACTTAGATCATGAACTTGGAACTTCCTGGTACAGTAAGTAACTTTGAGTGTTTATCTTTCTCAGGTTTTGTATTTACCTAATTTGCCCCAATCCTTATTTTACATCGATTTATCATTGCCTATGATGTCCTTAGTTTGTTTCCTTATAATTCAGTTCCATGATTTCTGTATGGTGCTTCTCCAAGTTTGTGTTGACTCATAAAGATGAATTCTTGGTCCATTCAGCGCTTCCTTCAGGTGAGAAGCACTGTGATTCATAAAATGCTAATTCAAGTTTGCTGGTCTATGGATCATTTTTTACTACTTTCCAACATCCTCTAAATTAGCTTTTAACTATACACATTTCCAGCCTTACACCAGATGTAGACCCAAAATAACCTCAAGAGCTCATAAACACTTCCATTTACTCTTATAAAATCATAGTTTTATAATTTTGAAGTTCGCTTTCTTGTTTGAGGAATTGGAGTAAATTGGAAGAAAAAAAAAAACTACATACAAATGTAAAAGGCTTAAAAAAGGGCCAGATGTCAGGAAAATTGCAGCCACAGTAATCAGATTCTAAAGTATGTTAGCAAAATTTTCTGGAGGGAAAATTTGAAGAAATAAGAAAAATTTTGGAAGACACGCCTTAACCTCTGTAACTAGTTAGCCTTCTGACTGAAGAAGAACAACTGGTTACCCTAGCTTGTAAACACAGACATACCAGTACCAATTAGTTTCCAGAGAGCTGAATGAGAATTGAAAGGTTCACAGAAGGTGCAAAAATATTGACAAATGAAACTTTATCTGCTTATTTATCTGTTGATTTACTTGTTGAGCAACATGATTTGTCATTTAAAATTTTCTGTTAGCATTTTAATGATGCACCTTAGTTCATCCAAATCTTAACCTTATGGTCAAACTAGTCCAACCTTCTAGAAAATAGAGGAGAGAACTTCACAGCACCCTTGACAAGTTATTATGTATTGACTAAGTAAACAGTTTCAGGGAAGAAAAGCCCCAGTTTTATAAAACAATTCATGTTAATGTGAGACCTATAACTGCCATAGATCTTTTTTCAGTCCTTATAAATCGTTGCCATTTATTTATCCAACAAATATTTATCATGTTTCTGCAATATGCTAGGACATAGAAAACAAATGGGGAGGCATATGAACAATTCCAGACTCGTGGAAAGTGCTACAAGTAAAGAAGTGATAGAAAAATCACACATTGGAGTGAACTAAGATAAGGTGGTGGTAGGTTCAGGTGAGACCTGAGGAATGAGAAGGAGCAGCCCTATTAGAATCTAGAAGCAAGGGGTAGTACACCACAATCCAGACAAAACAGTTTGAAAATGCAAAGCCTCTGAAGTGGGAAAGGACATGGCAAAAGGACATTCGTAAGATGACACTGGAGAGAAAAGAGAGCAAGTTATGCTGGTCGAGTAGGCAGCCAAAGAAGATTTAAGTTTAAGATTTCGTCTAAGATGAGTGTAAAGCCACTTATGGGTTTTAAGCTGGGAAATGACATCATTTTACTTACGTTGAAAAAGAAAGCATAACTCTGGTTGTTATGAAGAATCTGGATCATGGTGGAGTAAATGTGAAAGATCCATTAGGGAGCCATAGGAATAGTCTCGGTGAGATATGATTGTTTCTGAGAACATGGTCATCGAAGCAAGAGGAAAGGGTGAGTTCAAGGCATAGTCTGTAGGAACAGTAATGAGTTGTCAAGAAATTCGATTTGTGATTGAGATAAAGAGAATAATCAAGGGTACATTAAGTTTTCTGATTTGAACAGGTGAGTAATAATGATACACTGAAAAAGATGAAGAAGGATAAGGAAGAAAGAGTATTGGGAAATATTAAAATAAGTTTTGCCCATGTTTAATTTGAAATGGTTTTGAAGCAGCCGAATACACATATATAATGAGCAAGTTTGAATATATGATTTTAGCCTCGTAGAGAAGCCTCAGCTGGATAAATTTTGTACTTGTTATCATGATTCTGGGCAAAGCCACAGTGAGGAATGGACCACCTTAGAGGTAAAAGTAGAGATGAGAGGGTCCTGTATTACTGTGGAGCCATCTCTGATTTGCACAAATAAGAGGAGGAAAACTTAGTCAAGGAGAGGAATGAAAAGAGCCAGTTGAAAGTGAGGAGGAAGGTATGGTGTCAAATAGGCTGAGAGAGAGAGGCATCATTCATAAAGGAGAAACTGCAGAGATTGGGTAAGACAAGGACAGAAACATGTCCACAGACAAGAGCACTTTCAGTGGAGCAATGAGAACTGAAACTGCACTGAAACCAAGACTAGCAGGCAAGGACCTGGAAACTGTGTAGAGGAAACTGTTTTGAAAGGTGCAGCTCTAAAGGGGAGCAGAGATGAGCATGCAGGCCGGGCACAGTGGCTCATGCCTGTAATCCCAACATTTTGGGAGGCCAAGGAGGGTGGATCACCTGAAGTCAGGAGTTCAAGACCAGCCTGGCCAACATGGTGAAACCCCATCTATACTAAAAATACAAAAATTATCCGGGCCTGGTGGTGGTGGCAGATGCCTGTAATCCCAGCTACTAGGGATGCTGAGGCAGGAGAATTGTGTGAACCTGGGAGGCAGAGGTTGCAGTGAGGTGAGCCGAGATTACAGCAATGCACTCCAGCCTGGGTGGCAAAGTGAGACTTCGTCTCGCGCGCACACACACACACACACACATGAGAGAGAGAGAGAGAGAGAGAGAGAGAGAGGAGGCAGAGAGAGAATGCAGCCAGAGAGACAGAGGGTTGTGAGGGGAAAAGGGACGTTGTTTTGTTTATTTCTATTAATGAGAGACACTAATAAGAAAATAATAGAGCAAAGAGTGCTGGAACAAAAGAAATGAATCACTGAAAGAATAAATTATTTCACAAGGCAAGAGGGATTGAGATCCATGGTGTAAGGAGAGAGACTAGCCTACCAGAGGGATCTTTAGGTAGACAATGATTTTTTCACAGGAATTGAAATCTCTTTTTTCTAAATTAGGCCTGAAAAGCAAGTCATCTGATATTTGCAGTTTACCAATTCATCTCGAGGAAAATGTCCTTCAGTGTGCAAAAGGGAAATGCGTTTGCTTTTTGCTTCCCAATATCCCTGAGGGAGAAGTTTGTTCTGGCTCACCAACACCTACATTCAAGAGTTGCCTACATGCAAGACAAGTTAAGAAGCATGCTTGGAAAAATAATAAACAATCCTGAGGGACTGAGCAGAGAAAAATCACCGAGTTTTTGGAATGAGGCAAATGAAAGTTAGTTAGGTTTTTATTCAACAACTGTATAGTAACTCTAACTTGGTGACATTCAACAGTATAAATAAAATCCTAGAGGACAATGTGATACCACTGCCTATCACAATATAAGTTGCAATTCAGAGAAAATCTAATCTGAATAGTTCTAACAATGAAATCTGCTAGGATCTGGATATTCTAGAGGCATTTAGGCATTCCTTGGCTGAGGGTCCAAACAAAGTAATCAAGCCCTGCTCCTTCTCTCCCTTCATAAGTCCAGTTTGCTTTCTCAGCATTGCTTCAGTTCTCATGCGGGCTCTCCTTGCTTGCATGAGATGACTGCACAAAAATTTTTTAATGCTCATCAAAAACACTATAAATAATGGAAAAAGACAAGCAGTAAACTGGAAGAAGGCATTTGAAGCATACAACAAACCAGTAATATCTAACATGCATGCTTAAAAAACTCCAATAAATTAATAAGACAAAAATAAACAGCCTAATACAAAAAAATGGCAAAATGCGTTACTGTCACTAGGAAAAGAAACACAAATGGTCCCAAAACATTGGAGATATTCAACATCATTTAAAAATTAAAAAATTACTTTGGGAGGCCAAGGTGGGCCGATCATGAGGTCAGGAGTTCGAGACCAGCCTGGCCAACATGGTGAAACCCCATTTCTACCAAAAATATAAAAAAATTAGCTGGGTGTGGTGACACATGCCTGTAATCCCAGCTACTCAGAAAGCTGATGCAGGAGAATCGCTTGAACCTGGGAGGCGGAGGTTGCAGTGAGCCAAGTGCCACTGCACTCCAGCCTGGACGACAGAGTGAGGCTCCATCTTAAAAAAAAGAAAAGAAAAAGAAAGAAAAGAAAAAGAAAATCCAAAACAAAATTATAATGACTCTATTCCATATGCACTGGGGTAACCAAATTTTAAAAAGTGGTGGCAAGGACATGAGGCAGTTGGACAATGGAATTTCATATTTGCTAGTGGGAGTGTAAATTGTCCCAGTCACGCTGGAAACCATTCAGGTTTAGCTAGGAAGGCCGAGGATGCACATATCTATACCCTGCCCTTTTATGCTCAATACGTATTCTACCGGAATTGGCCACTAGGGGCCATGTACAAAAATGTTCATAACAACAATAATGATGAAAAAGTTCATCCACTGTTGGCAAGATAAGTTGATAAATAAATTGTGATATAGAATCCATTCACACAATACAGCACTATAAAGCAATGAAAATAACTGAACCCACCAAACCAGTCACAACATGGATCTCAAGAATGAAATGTTAACTAAAAATTGTTGGTCAAGGCCAGGCATGGTGGCTCATGCCTGTAATCCTAGCACTTTGGAGGCCAAGGCGGGCTGATCACCTGAGGTCGGGAGTTCAGGACCAGCCTGACCAACATGGTGAAACCCCATCTTTAAAAAAAGAAAAGAAAAGAAAAGAAAATACTTGGTCAAAAGAATATATAACGTATGATTCTGTTTACGTAAAGTTCAAAGTGGTCAAAATTCCACCAAGTATTATTAGTGGATACACACATATTAAATTTCTACAGAACAAATAAAGAACAATACAACATTTAAGCAAACAGCTATCTCTGTGATGGTGTGGATCAAGAGGATGAGATGAGACAGGAGGGCTTCTAGGTCACTGGAAATTAGTTATTTATTAAGCCCAATGTAAGACACATGTTATTAAACATCATTTTACTGAGTATATTGTGTACTTTTTAGCATGTTTAATATATTTCACGATAAAAATTTTAACCAAATAATTAAACAACTAAATTGTTATTTCTATTTATATAGCCAGTAATGAGCTGTTGAAACTGGTGTGCTGATACATAGCTGCTAGGATTGTAAATTGGCACATACCCTTTTGCAAAGTACTTAGCAATACATATCCAGAGCTATAAAAATATTCTTTTCCTTTTGACCCCATAATATTACTACTTGCATTTTATTATGAAGAAAAAATAAATAAGATTAAGTTATTGCCTCCCTTTCTGAATTCATTTTCCACCACTCTAACTTAAACACGTTAAGCTATTTAACACCAAACAACCTGCTCCTTCTGATTATATTTCTGTGCCTTTTCACAAGCTTTGAGCCTCTGCAAAAGCCTTACTTCATTTCTTCAGAATAGGCTCCTTCCCCACTTTGCCTTCCTACTAAATCCTTCTACATCCTTCAGACTCAATGCAGGCATTATTTCTTTGTCTCAACTGTCCTTGATCCATATATAATGGCTGTGTCCCTTTGTTGAATTTCCGTATTTCTATAGTCATCAATTATGGCAGTGTTATATAGTCATGCAATTTATTATGAGATTGTCAGCTTCATGAGACCAGGTAAAGGCTTATTCACATCAGTATCTGTCACTCACAGCAAGCAGTGTAAATTATTGTTTAATAAATATTTCTTAATTGAAAGACAAAATAGACCCCATGTTAACGGCAACATTCCTCATCTTAACAAAAATTCCGGAATAATAATGTACAATAATGGGGGAATAATCTGTTAATTACAGGCTATCTATTCAATGAAATATTATACACTCATTAAAATGCTATTTTGAAGACAACTATACTGAAATATTGAAGCATCTTAGGATAATGGTAATTAATCTGATTCATAAGAGAGAAGACAATTTCTAAATATCTGTCAGAACTATGCAAATGTGTACAACATGAACAGGAACTGGTAGCCAAAATGAAATAGCTCACCTATCACGGAGATGTGAAAATGCTTGATTGTGAATCCTTTGTTGAAATTTTTCTTCGGAAAGAATTATTTGGTTTTTTAAACAATATTTTAAAATGCCTTATTCAAGGCAATCTCTGTTCCCCTTCTTAAAGCACTGCTTAATATTTCACTGGAAGCCAAACAAGTGGCTTCAGCTGGACACCGAGAAGCAACCTCTAATCCCAATCAAGTGATTATGAGCTTTTTAAAAATAAACTTTAAATAATGAATTTTCAAGAATAATCC
>NW_022436971.1:3488308-3594683 GCF_009761245.1 Sapajus apella | reverse complement strand
TGTTCCCAACTAGTAAAGAAAAAAAAAAAACACCTCTCAAAATATAAAACTATAAGCTGTTTTAAGGACCTCATAAATTTCAAAAAAGGCCTATGAATCACCCAGCTTAAGTAGCTATGATTGCACTAATTACCAACCCTCCCATTGTTTCAGTCACAGGCCACATAGGACTGCTTGCCATCTGGAATCGTAAAATCACAAAGTGAGCACTATTTATCAACCTTGCCTATGTTACACATCTGAATCGGCTCTTTCAGATTCAAATTTATAAATACAAATTTCTGGACCCCAGCCCAAGGGAGTTTGGAACAGCACTCAAGGCTTTCCTAGTTTTAAGAACTCATCGGGAATATTTACATGCATAGACCAAGAGGAAAAACATTTGCTTAGAGCATGAAAGTCATTTTTAAGGTCAACATAAAGCTTAATGAAATAGGAGACACGCTTTTTTACATAATGTCATTATATATACACTATCTTTGGCATAACTATGGGCAAACAAAGGCTCTGAAAATCAGATCATCTCCTTCATTTGACTACGTGTTTGTGGCACTTGAGTTCAACATATCTGAAATCAATTGCTCTCTCATCTTTCACCTCCACTACTGAGTTGGTGCCTCCTACCCAGTATACTTCACTTCTGGCATGCTGTAATATTCATTTGGACTCCGAAAGTCTACTCTCCCATTTAAATCAATCCTGAATTCCATTACCAAATTTGTCTACTTTGGGCAAAACCATGCTGATCAGTCTTCAGTAAGTTCTCATTGATCACTGGATAAATCCCCAGCTCCCCCAACTGTCACTAAAGGACCTTGAATGTGTGATTCTAGATAATCTCTACCACTTTCTTTTTAAATTTTCCTTCATATATCCAATATACCAGCCAATCTTCTTGGTGCTCTGTGTACTTATCCCTACTTTTCCCCACATATGTGCTTTTCGAAAAACTTCTTAACAGAATGCATCATCCAATTTACACATATTCAAATCCCACCCACCCTCCAATTTCAACTCTAATTTTATTTATTTCCCAGGGCTTTCCCTGACATCTCTCTCATTTAAAAACCTCTGCTTAATCAATCTAATTATTATAATCATTTGTAGTTTTGCTCCCCATAACTTTTTATTGTATTATCCTATTAACTATAGAATATATAAACCCTTTAGAAATAGAATTTCTGTTTCACTGGTTGTCTTATTTCCTTCAGCATCTTGCCATTATTTATTCCCCAGAAACATTTATCAAATTAATATATGCATTAAAATACCTTTGACAGGAAATTCAAAATATTAAACTATATAAAATTATCTATACTACTTATCTCTTCAACCAACAACAACAAACTATGTCCTGTGCCTTCTGCCTGCTCCTGCAAATTTCTGAAGTGTTCATTAAGCTTGCACAAAGTTCGCTAAAAGTTACATCTGATTGCTACAAAACAAGAAGAAATAGTTTACCTTAGAATCACATGATCAGAATGTCAGGGTGTATGTGTTAGGGGTTGAGATAAATAAGTAAACACATATTTTATAATATATATAATTTTCATTCATTCATTGTATTCATTAATTTCATCCATTATATTTAATTCATTCACTCATTTTATTCATTATGTTTAATTCATTCATTCATTTTATTCATTGTATTAAATATAAATTCATTATATTTAATACAAGATGCTTATATATATTTTTTTACATTTTTACATTTCCAGAGGAGCATAGACATAGTGATTTTGATTTAACCGGGATTTCAGTAGTGCTTACTTCTACCCTACTTGGTCTTGAGTAAGTGCTGCTGGGGTATCTTCTCCAATGTCCTATTTTATCTCACCCTGAGCTGATCTACCCAGCCTGGGCTGTCAGGTTGGCTTCTTCCCAGATTCCATTTCTTCCATTTTGGTCTCCACACTCACTTACCAAAAATTATCTAGTGTAGGTGAAAGATGAGAGAACAATCGATCCTATTCCATGCATGCTGTTCAGTTCATAAATCACTGATTTTGATTTGAGAAGGCATATGTACACATTCTTCTGTGCTCTCCAGAAGACAGACCACTTGTTATCCCCTGTAATTCTGATACCGAGTGACTTTCTATCATTAAATGAGATTGAACAGGGGAAACCACATCCCATTCTTCTTTTGAAACAAAGACCCTTCCAAAATGTCTGTTTCTCTTTCTCATTCTTTTTTTCTCCAATTCTCTAAAGGTCTCAAAAAAACAGAAAAGCCCTGCACCAAGTTTTCTTTGCTAGGAAAGGACCAATTTTAAACCACTTAATTACCGATCAATCTTAAGTAAGCCAGCAAAAGCAACATCTGACCCAGTTTGTTTAGAAACTCATTCATTCAGCCTTGTGGCTTCTCTTCCATGCAGGAGACCTGTCAGATTGATATCAAGAAAAAGGCTTATCGAATTTTAATGTTGAACTAATGTTGCTTCTGCAGTCACCTGCATCACAGGGGTGATGGGGAGTCTGGGAAAGAAGTGAAAAACAGTCTTTCTCTTTCTCACTTTATTTTTCTTTTGCAGAGTTCAAACGTTCAGTCTGTCCTTTCTATGAACCTACTATTTACGGCAACCTTTTTTAACCTATATATAATGCATGAAGAAATCTAAGCAGAATAATACTGCATGTAGGCACTCATATGACTGATTGCATTGAACCTTGAAAGCCTTTGAATGCCCGGATCACCATATTGTCAGGTCCTCTGCTAACTTTACCTGCTAAGGCAACTCTTATTAACCCTCAGAACAATTATGCATACATTTATAGCATGAGGTAGAATCTGTCTCGATGTAGGGAACTTGTATGTCTTCCTCACGTCTCTGCATTATTTTTCATAATATAATGCCTTCAATAGGGTTTCATTAATGCTTTTCACAGAATGACAGACTCTATAAATTTGTGCAGTGATTTAAAGAACATCTATGACATCTGAACAGGAGGAAATAACCTAAATGAATACTGATTTTCTCATCTCCTCTTTCCCAATTATTATAATAGCTAGTTCTTCTTCTTTACCCCATATCTCACAGTCTACTTCAGTCAAAGAAAAGTAAGACAAGGGGTAAGTAAGGATGGTAGATGCTAGTTCTAAATTAGTAGCTGTTCCGGTTCTGCCTCAGTGCTCAAGGCACCTGAACCTTCATTTCTCACAGCATACTCATGCAAAAGACTGGGATCAGTGAAAGTAATTCACAGTAGCCTGTTGTCCATTTAGGCTATTTAATTTCATCATTATATTTCCAACATGTCCCACACTATGTTTTGAATAGCTAAACTTTCCTATCCCTGTTCCATTGCTTCTGGGAGTTGCTACTTGTTTTTTAAGAAAGATCTATTGCACAAGTTTGGGTTCATCAAAACCTGAAACAGGGACTTAATTTATTTGAAAGTGGGAATGATAGAGCAAGGAGAACAGAGAGAAAAGGAGAAAAGTATAATAAAGTGCACAGGTTACCACTGCAGACAATTGGGACTTAATCCCACAGGGAAACCTCTGAATAGCCATGCAGAATATATGTGAAAAATTGTTTCCTGAAATATTGGGAGTCTCAGCTCTCTATCAACCAACTTCTCTCCTACAATGTTTAAAGTTGTCATCCTCCACCAATTTCTTCCTACTTTCACATTGTCTGGAATATATGATTTTGGACTAACACCGTTGCTAAACCTTTGGAAAATATTCATAAGGCAAGAAAACAAAAATATTATATGGGCTAAAAGGGAGGTGCTAACATGAACCTGATATTAGGGGTATTTGAAGAAATGTGGTAAAGATCACAAACTATGTGCTATATCCACTACCCTTTAGGGCTTTTCAACCTCAGCACTATTGACATTTGGGTTGTATAATTTCTTGTTGTTGGAAGCTTCTCTGTGTATTGCAGAAAAGTTAAGCAGCATGCCTGGCTCATTCCCACTAGATTCTGGTAACATGCCCCTAGTTGTAACAAACATGTCTCCAAACTTTGCCAACTGTCCCCTGGAGGCCAAAAGTGTCCCTGATTGGAACCATTGACCTGAGACAGTTTTCTAAAAGTAATTTGAGATATCCTTCTGATTGTCTGCAATGCCAGAGAAAATAAGAACTCAGATAACAGATAATCCTTTAGGTACTGGTATCCAATGCAAAAAATGATGGGATCAATTCATTAATTTATTTCATCTTTCATGCATTCAAAGACATTTGATTACCATCTGCTATCTTGAGGCACAATGATTGAAGGCCCTAAGGATGTAAATCTGAGCAAGAAGCAAATTTTTCCCTGCCTTTAGGAAGTCTGATTCCCAAGATCAATTAGAATCCTACAACCCTTTATGCCAATTTTATAACAAAGGAAATGACACTTGTTTAAAAAGGCAATGTAGCAAATTGGTCCTCCTGGGCAGATCTCAAGATAGTGAGTTTTGTTCCAGAAATATTGATGACAACATAATCAATCCAGGCTGGCATCTCCATGATGTTTGATAGAAGAAGAAATCAGAAAAGAAAAAAAGAACACACTCAAGAGGATTATTTCTAGAAGGCATTTTACCATGGATGCTGCAGGAAAATAAACCCCAATAGTAAAAAAAAAAAAAAAAAAAAAAAAAAAAAAAATTACAGGAAATGATGAATATGATACTGTTTTTGAAGAAACTCATATATTTATACAGATAAAGAGGACATATTCATATATACATATACATTAGGAAGACCACTAAACTCTTAGCATTAGCATAATAAGGATTTCACTAAGTCTATTTTTTAAACAGCCTTGCAGACTCTGCAGACATTGAGAGGTTAATAACAAAATATTATGAGCAGCTCTATAAAAATAAATTCAACTAAGATAAAATGAAGCAATAATTCATAAAACACCAACTACCACAACTCGCTCAATACAAAATAGATAAGTTGAATATTTGTATAAATTATTAAGGAACTAGAAATTCCAATTCAAATAAAATTCCAAAAAAGAAATCTCCATGCCCAGATGGTTTCACAGGAGAACTCTATCAAATGTTTAAGGAATTATAACCAATTTGATGCAATCTCTTCCACAAAAATAAAAGAGAAGGGAGCATTTCCCAGTGCATTTTATGAAGCTATTATTACCTTCATTCTAAAACCAGAAATGAATATAATGAAATGAAAGAAAACTGTAAGACCAAGATATATCATGAATATAGATGCAAAAATCCTTAACAAAACATTAGCAAGTAGAATATTCAGGAATACATGAAAAACAAACATAACTCACGACCACTTGGGGTTTATTATAGATATGCAAGACTCTTCAATATTCAAAAATCAATCAATGTATTTCACTATCAAAACAAAACAAAGAATAAAGATCACATGTTTTTATCAAAAAACATAGAAAAAACATTTCCAAAATTCAACACTTAGTAATGGAAAAAGTCTTCTAAAAATAAGAGTATACAGTCACTTTCTCAATTTGATGAGACATCTACAAATTCAGAGCTACTGTTATACTTAATGAACAGATCCCCCTAAGATTAGGAACAAGGCAAATGGATGTCCACCATCACCTCTACAATTCAGCATAGCATTAGGAGTTCTAGCCAGTGCAATAAGGCAAGAAAAGAAAAGACACACAGATCAGAAAGGACAAAATAAAATAAAATAAAATAAAACTATCCCTATTTGAAGATGATGTACTTTTCTATGTGGAACATCACAAGAAATCTACTATAAAAACTTCTGCAACTAATAAGGGAGGTTAGCAAGGTCACAGGTTGTAAGATAACCACATAAAAGTCTATATGATAGCAATGAGCACAGACACTGATACTAAAAAAGCAGCATCATTTATAATCACTCAAAAATGATATACTTGAATGTAAATAAAACAAAACAAATGCAAATGAAGACACATTACATTGTACACAGATTGGCAGGCTCCAAATAGAAAGATGCCAATTTTCCTCAAATTGATGTTCAGGCTTAACACAATCCCAATAAGAATTTCAGTAAGACACTTCATAGATATAGATAAATAAATCTAAGGGCAAAACAACTAGTAGAGTTTAAATAATTCTGGAAAGAAAATGAAGTGGGAGGAATCAGTCTTCCTGAATTTAACACTTCTTAATTTATCTCTTACCAAAACAGTGTTTATGTCCAAAATAGCATGCTTAAATATATTGTACAGGCAGAAATCAATTTTTTCAATACCTTTATATTTGTTCTTTTTCTAAAAAAACTGAAAATAGTTTCTTAAAATTTCTATTTTCATAGTTGTAAACTCCTATGTGAAAATTATATTAAAATTATCTAAGACATCAGCCTGCTCATTTTATACATAAAAAACTAACGTTCAAAAAATGAATCAATTATACCAATACTAAAGACTATGTGAAATAAATTAACCCTACTTTATTACTTTTGTAATTTATTTTTTTCAAATGTGTAACAAATTCTATGTCTTCCCTTAAAATATCACTTATTTTCTAAGAATGGCTAAGCTTAATTTAATGCTTCCAATGAATGATAAAATCTTTCTAAATAATAAATGCCTGTGGATTGAAAATCAGATAATACTAATTTGAGTTGATACTAGCTTGCCACTTATCCCATTTTAGAAATATTTTCAAATATGTCCTAAATGTCTTCATCTCTACAATGTATAAAAATAATATAAAGTCTTTCCTCAGCATCCAGAGAAGATTAGTTCCAGGAATCACTACAGATACCAAAATTTCTGTGTACTCAAGTTCCTTACATAAACTGGCATAGTATAGGTTGAGTATTCCTAATCTGAAAATCTGAAATCCAAAATGCCCCAAAATTTGAAACTTGAGTGCCAACAGGATGTCACAAGTGGAAAATTCCACATGTGTACTTAAACACAAAATTATTAAAAATAGTGTATACAATTACTTTTAAACAATGTGTATAAAGCATATAGAAAACATAAATGAATTTTATATTTACACTTAGGTCCCATCCCCAAGATATCTCATTATGTGTATGAAAATATTCCAAAATCAAAAAAAATCCAAAATTCAAAACACTTCTGGTCCCAAGTATTTTTTATAAGGCATACTCAACTTCTGTTTGCGTGTAACTTACACATATGATCTTATATACTTTAAAACATCTTTAATTATAATAATAAATACAATGCAAAAGATACATAAATAGTTATACTGTATTTTTATTTATAGTATTTTATTATTGTATTGTTATTTTTTATTGTTTTTGCTTTTTTAAAAAAGTGTTTTTGATCTGTGTCGGTCGAATTTGCACATGTGGAATCCATGAATACAAAGGGTCAATTTTATTCACTCACTGACTGATGGGCATTTGGACTGGCTTCATATTTTTGAAATTGCGAATTGTGCTGCTATAAACATGCACGTGCAAGGATCTTTTTCGTATAATGACTTCTTTTCCTCAACTACAAATTGGGTTCAGTGTATACTGCTCAGGTGATGGGTGCACCAAAATCTCACAAATCGCCACTAAATAACTTACTCATGTAACTAATTACCACCTCATAACTCCAAACTTATGGAAATGAAAAATTTTAAAAATAAAAATGAAACAATAAAAGTTACCACTGGAAGACAACAACAACAAAAACCAAAGGCTAACTTTATTTTGTAGATGAATATTAGACATCTTCCTGAATTTTTTCTCAAGATTTGGTTTGCGGTGTTTTATTAAGTACTGAAAACAAACAAATATTTATATGTCTGAAATATATAGAGTAACTAAAATGAGCACCTATTTGTTTCCACTTTTTTTTGAAATATTGATGAAAGTTACCATTATCTTGGAAGTCCAAGTAATACTTTCTCAGTGTTATTTTCTTCTCTCCTTCCTCAGCAGTAATTAGTATTCTGCATTTTGCTATATTTTTAGTTTTTTCTACTATTAATTTTATGGGCACATAGTAGGTATATATGTTTATGGGATATGTTTTGAATTTTGTGTTTATCATCCTTTCTCTTCAATAATCTTTCCAAACACATTTGAATTATTAAATATATGTTACATTTGACATGTGCCATGGTCTGAATATGTCTTCCCACATTTATATGCTGAAACTTAATCACTAATGTAATAGTATTAAAAAGTGGGACTTTTAGGAGGTAATTAGGCCATGAGGGCAGAGCTTCATGAATGGAATTAGCGCCCCTTACAAATGACGTGCTAGGCTATTCCTAATAGCCAAGATATGGAATCAACTTAGGTGTCCAACAGCAGATGAATGAATAAAGAAAATGTGGCATCTCTATACATACAATAGCATAATACTGATCCATTAAAAAAAAGGAAATCCTATCATTCATAGCAACCTGAATGGAAGTGGAAGACATTGTGTCAAGTGAAATAAGCCAGGAAAATAAGTTTAAAAACTGAATGTTCTCACTTACATATGGAAGATAAAAAGTTTATCACATAGAAGTAAAAAGTAGAACAAATGATGCTAGAGGATGGGTAGGGTAGAAGTAAGAGGAGAATAAGGGAGAGATTTGTTAAAGAAAACAAAATTACAGCTAGATAAGAATAAAGTCTAGTGTTCTACAGCTCTGTAGGATAACTATACTTAACAATAACATAGTATGTACTTACAAATAGCTAGAAGTAGGATCTTGAATGTTTCCAACACAAAGAAATGATGAATGTTTGATATGATGGATATGGTAATTATCCTAATCTCATCACTATACATAATATGCAACATCGCTATGTACCCTATAAATATGTAGAATTATTTGGCATTAATTTTGAAAATTAAAAATAAAAAGAATAAAAAGAAGTGTGATGAAACTGTTTCCTCCCCCTTTACCCTTCCAACTCTTCTGCGATGTGAGGACACTGCACTCATCTCCTCTAGAGGGTGCAGCAACAAGGCACCATTTCAAAGCAGAAAGCAGCCTTCACCAGACACCAAAAATGCCAACACCTTGATCTTGGACTTCCCAGCCTTCAGAATGGTGAAAAATAAACATCTCTTCGTTTAAAATTACCTAGTATCAGATTTATAGTTAGAGTAGCACAAGTGTACTAAGACAACTTGTTTTTACCCATACAAATATAATCACATTATATGTATTCTGCAGCTTCCATGTTTAACATTATGTTCTTGATAGTAATTTATGTTTGGTATAGCAGTAGTTCATTCATTTTTTCTAATTTAAAACTTTTGTTGCTGAAGCAATATCAACAACAAAAAAGCAAATACCATTATATAAACATGCCACATATTTGTATTTATTCTTTCCAAAATCAGTAGTTAATCCATTTTGTTGTTATAGCATGTAAGGCTCCAATACGTATTACAACCTTTATCCTCAGAGCTACTGTGCAAGAATTCCACTAGGCTTAATCTAGATTCTTTAAATTTATTAGATGAAGCCAAATTAATTTCCATGTACTTATACCCATTTAAACCTCCAGTAGCTATGTTTAAGGCTTTCTCCAATAATTTATATTTTTAGATTATTTTTATACTGTTAGTTTTAAGGGTATGACATAGTATCTTAAAGTAATAATGTGTGTTTTTCTGAGAACCAGTTAGATTGAGAACCTTGTTATATATTTATTGGACATTCATATTTCCTATTCTATTGACTTATTGAACTGCTATTGACTTATTCTTCTATTGCTTCTATTTCATTTGAAACGTAACATGACTTTGCATATTCCAAATATTCATCATGGCTTTACACAACAGAAATACTTTCTTCTAACATATAACTTTACTGTTAATATTCTTAATGGTGTGTAGTAATGGAGAAAAAGCATTAATTTAAAAATATTAATAGTTAAAATTTGCAGATAGTGCTTTTGTCTTGTTAAAAAACCCAAAATCAAAATACTTTTTCATATTCTGAGGTCAAAAAAATCTTTTAATTTATCTTATAATTTTAATATCATTTTTCATATAAAGATTTTACTCAAAATAATAATTGAAATAAAATTTCTTTTATTAATAGGGTCAAATAATTGCCAACAAAAATAATTTAAAATTCTTTCCTTATTCTAGTCATCTATATTGCTATCTTTGTCATAAAACAAACTTTTCTGTTTGACATTTTCTGTTCCACAGAGCAATATATTTTCCCTTCCACTTATACAACAATCTTTGATTTACAATAACATAATAATAATTCTTGATATCTAATAAGGTGAGTATCCTAATTTCATTCTTATTTAGATAAGTCTGGCAATTTTGGTCCTCTGTTCTTCCATAAATTTTAGATTTATTTTACAAATTCTACAAAGTAATTACTTGATATTTGATTATAATAGCACTGGATTAAAAATTACTTGGGGGGAGAATTGGTACATTTTGAATATTGAGTCTTTGTATCTATTAACATGGATAATCTAGTTAGCTTTTCTTGAATATCATTTGATAAAAATGCATATTTTTTCATAGATGGCTTACAACCCTTTGGCTATATTTGTTTCTAGGTATTTGTATTTTTTTGTGGTTTATTAACTTATGCCACTTAAATTAGTTTAGCTAATTATTTATTTCATTCTATAAAAAGCCAATTAATTTCTTTTAAGATATAATGACACTTTAATGCAATCATACTACATTATTTTATTAATTCCATTAAATATGTATATCTTTCCTGTTTTATAGCTAAATGAATCATCTGCAAATATATAATTTTCTTCTTTCATTTAAATCATTATCAATTAATTGACTTATTTATTTATTTCTACACTTATCATGCTTTACAGGCCTGGCTAGAATTGCCAATATAAAGTTAGCTAGAAGTGGGGAGAGTTTACACTTCTTCTTGGTCCTGATCTTCAATCGATTGCTTTAAGTATTTCTTCTTGAAGAATATTACTTAAGAATTTAATATATATTTTATTATATTAAAGAACATTGTTGTATTTCTTTTATTTTTATTTTGCTAATTTTTTTCATTATGAATAAATGTTGAATTTTATCAAATGCTATTCCTAAATCTGTAAACTTAATTTTATGGCCTTTGTACTCTTGTATGGTGAATTATTTAAATAGATTTTCTATATCTAAACACTAATCCAATTATAAAATCTTAATACTAATTTTCTAAATAGAAAATGATAATCTTGTATTTATGAGAAAATTCAATTTTGTCATGATATATTATTCATTTATATTTATTCATTATAGGTACTCTTTTTCAATATTCCATGTAGGATGTTTGCATATATATTCATGAGTGAAAATGCCTAATAAATTTCTAGACTTGTTACGTTTGTTAGGTTTTGGAATCAGGATTATGCAAACTTCAAAAAATGTGTGGCAGAGTATTCCCACTTTTTCTCCTTCTTTATTCATTTTCTAACATTTGATTTACTCATTCCCTCAGTGTTTGAAAAAACATGCCATAAAACATTCTATCTGATGATTGTTTTATGGGAACAATTTTAACTAACCACAGGTCATTTTTAGTGGTTATAGAACTGTTCAATTTTCTACTTCTGATTGAGTCACAGTTGATGTTACATTTTTCTTAGGTATTTGTTTGTTTCACTTAAGTTTTGAAATTTATTACTATAAAGTTGTTCATTATACACATTAACTTTTTAATTTCTGAATTAACTATAGTTATATCTTCTTATCCATTCTTAATATTGTTTTTTGAGCATTCTCTTTTATTCTTGATAAATCTTACTAGTGGCTTACAGTATACATCGCTCCTTACTTCTCTTTATTATTTTCTTTTGGTTTTATTTGATGTTTGTCCATTTTTCTCTCACATTCACCATTGCCCAACTCCTCAGATACTCCCTCAAAAAAATAATCTTATGTAGAATGCTTAGTTAATTACTGGAATTTTATTTTCTAATTCTTAACATTTAGAACTACACATTTTCTTCCAAGTACGACTGTAATTCCTTTCACAATTTTGGTATGTAGCATATTCATTTCTTAATTCTAAATATATTCTAACTTCCATTATGATTTCTTCTTTAAGTGTATGCTATTTAAAAAGGCAGTCTCTAATTTCTTAACATAATGTTTCTAACAGGATTGTTATTTCTCCTTTCTAACATGCATGCAGAGATCACAGAATATTACTGGTGTAAAACCACGATTAACATAGTTAATTTTATTACCTTTGGATCAACGAAGTACATTTTATTGTGAAATTCTTCTGTAAAATCATTCATTTATTTTCCCTATATAATGAAATAGTAAAATAAGTATATCTAACTTCTTGGTATGATCATTTATATAATTTTAGCCAGTTATTACATTATACAAGTTCAGTACTATTTTATATTCCTTGTGAAGTAAATATTTTAGTAGGATGTAGTGACATTTTGCATATGTTAATTATTTTACCTGAATATATTTTGGATATATTTCTTGTAAATGAAATATTGTTGTATTTTAGTTTTTGTTTAAATCTAGTCTGTCTTTATCTTTTACTTGAAATAATCAGTTTATGTTATTATAATATCTAATATACTTAAAACTATTTCAATATTTTCTATTTACTCAAACTTTTCTGTCTCTTTTCCTCTCTTTTTTGCATGATTTTTAACTGCATTTCTTATTTTCCTTTGCATCAGTTTGGAAGTTACAAAGTCTATTTATTTTCTTGGAATGGTACCTGTATAACAAAACTACATGTGTGTCCCTTAATTTTATAAAATTTTTTTTTAAAAGTAAAAGTGAAACTAATTTGAGGTGTGTGTGTGTGTGTGTGTGTGTGTGTGTGTGTGTGTGTGTCTTTAACATTCCCTCATTTTGAAAATATTATTTTGCTGGATATATAATTTAACGGTTATTTTCGCTCATCTCTCTGATATTATTCCATTATTCCCCGTACTGTAGTGCCCATAACTGTTGTTTTGTTGTCGTTATTGTTGTTGTTGTCTTCCCTTTGCTGTTCTTTGGTTGTGTTCTTTGTGTCTAGGTGTGGAGACCTTGTTTTAGCCTGCTTAGGTGTCCTATGGATTGCTGAGTCTGCAGTTTTCTGATTAATGGAAAATGGTTCAGCCATTATTTTTCCTCTAATCCAGATCTCCAGTTGACAAATGTTGGATCTCCATATCCCAGCATCACTTTTTCCCACATTCCCCATGTCTTTGTTTCTATGTGCTACATTCTGGATATATTTTATAAATCTATCATTCAGGACACACATAATTCTTTCTTCTGTTTTTCCAAATACTTTACATTCATTTTATTTCTAGAAGTTCTGTTTGATTCTTTTGCATTTAGTTGTTTGTTTGTTTGTTTTTTGGAGACAAAGTCTCACTCTTGCCCCAGCTGGAGTGCAGTAACTCGATCTCAACTCACTGACACCTCCACCTCCCTGGTTCAAGCAAGTAGCTATTTCCTTCTAGTAGCTGTGACTACAGGCGCTGGCCGCCACACCCGGCTATATATTTTTTTTTTGTATTTTTATTAGAGACAGGATTTCACCATGTTGCCCAAGCTGGTCTTCAACTCCTGACCTCAGGTGATGCATTCGCTTAGGCGTCCCAAAGTGCTGGGATTACAGGCGTGAGCCAGAACATGTGTCCTGGATATCTTTCTTAAGGTACTGACTTCCTACTGCTGAAGTTATTTGATTGCAGACAAAGAAAAAAGAGAACAAAGATGTTAGTAGCCAATGATGACTTACTAACACTGAAGCAAACATGAAGGCAAAAAAGGCAAAATGCTCACCCCTAATATAATGTTCCCCTGCAGGATAATACTGAAATAAAATCAGAGGACTTTGCCTGAAGTTAAACCCTTGTTTGGCATCTTTCCCTTTTCTGCTCTGCCTCACCTGTCTTCTTGCACATGTTTCTTGGGGATATTCCCTTAATAAAGTACTCACACAAAATTTCAATCTGATAATAAGCTTCTGTGAAAACTGACCTAAAGAGCTGCCCATACCCTAACTCAGTCTCTTAACCTATCTCTGACTCAATCATACAAAAAGTAACAAGTCAAAGGCAGCTTCTTCAGTATAAAAAGGAGTACAGGCATACACACACCTACACATACATGCACATATGCATGGAGGTGCACACACATATCAGTGTGGGAGCAATAAAGTTATCACAGGGAACTACAGGAAACTTAGGACATCCAAACTTTGTCACTTATGTTTTTATACCATGTTTTATTTAGTGTAACAGAAAATAAAAATAAACTTGAACGTTGGGAAAATCAAGGATATGGTCTCTTCTTTCTTTTCTTTTGTTTTTGACAGAATCTTGCTCTGTCGCCCAGCTTGGAGTGCTGTGACATGATCTTGGCTCACTACAACCTCCATTTCCAAGTTCAAGCAATTCTCCTACCTCAGCCTCCTGAGTAGCTGGGATTACAGGTGCCTGCCACCACACCCAGCTATTTTTTGTATTTTTAGTAGAGACAGGCTTCATCATGTTGGCCAGGTGGTGTCAAACTCCTGGCCTCAAGTGATCACCCACTTTGGCCTCCTAAAGTGCTGGGATTACAGATGTGACATATCCTGGGGAGGACAGAGCAGATTTGAGAAGAGACAGCTAGCAATCTTCCACAGCTGTTATCAGTATATGGATTTTAGGTATACTTCTGGGATGGGATGGCATGGGATGGGGTTACTCAAGGGGTAAAAATAGTTTGAAAAGGAAAGAGACTTGAAAAGGAAAGAATGACAGTAGAGGCCAGGTCCAGTGGCTCATGCCTGTAATCCTAGCAATTTCGGAGGCTGAGGTGGGTGTATTACTTGAGCTCAGGAGTTTGAGACCATCCTGGGAAACAGGATAAGATCCCATCTCTCCAAAAAGTATGAGAATTAGCCAAGTGTGGTGGCATGCGCCTGTAGTCCCAGCTACTCTGGAGGCTAAGGTGGGAGGATCACCTGAGCCTGGGAAGTCAATGCTTCAGTGAGTTGTGATCATATCACTGTACTCCAGCCTGGGTGACAGAGTAACACCATGTCTCAAATATATGTGTGCGTGTGTGTGTGCGTGTGTGTGTGTGTGTGTGTATACGCACACAAATATAGTAATATATATACACACTAATATATATATATACACACACACACACGCACACATATATACTAATATATATACACACTAATACACACACACACACACACACACACACACACACATATAATACTAATAGAGATAGCACAGCATTCTAAAGCCTGGCAAAGCAGAAGACTAAGCCCAGGTAGGTAGCAGTTGCTGACAATGTGACAGAAAAAGGTAAACTAGGAGAATGTGGCATTACCAAAGCCTGGAAAAGAAAATGTTTCAAGAAGGATGAAGGGATGACATGCATATTCTAGAGATATTCTAGACAGCAAAAAGACAAGGCTAAGACATGAAGCCTGTTCTCATGGGACTGATATTGGACTGTGTTTGGGTGACAGTGAACAAAACAGTGGGTTAAAAGTGGGAAAAGAAGGCACAAGTTCAGGATAGGTGAGAACACAAGCAGGGATAAAAGATGGGGGAGGAAGAATTTTGTGCTTTTTTCAGAAAAGAAGCAGAAGTTTGCCAGGTAGAAAATAATGAAAAAGGACTTTTTAGTTAAATTTCTCAGGAGGTTTTCTTGGCCCTTCTTTTTCCCTAAGCCTGAAATCCATTCAGCGTCTACCCATGCTGGTGTAGCATGCCAATAGCAACTTCTTGTGCTTGGAATGTGTTGAAGCAATCAATGTCACCATCCTGAAAGAAGTGAGAGGAAATTCAAGACCAAATTTGGGAAACCATCTTGTTAAGACTGAAATCATGTACAGTAAAGCCACAGTATGGAGGATTGGCAATTAGAATTTAAATTTGATCAATTAATTTTTGTCAAACATCAAACGGGAGGGGCATGGTGGCACATGCCTGTAATCCCAGCACTTTGGGAGGCTGAGATGGGGCAGATCACTTGAGGTCAGGAGTTCAAGACCAGCCTGGCCAACATGGTGAAACCCCATCTTTACTAAGAATACCAAAAAAAAATTAGCTGAGTCTGGTGGCGAATGCTTGTAATCCCAACTACTTGGGAGGCTGAGGCAGGACACTTGCTTGACCATGGGAGACAAAGGTTGCAGTGAGCTGACAGCACACCACTGCACTCCAGCCCGGGCAACAGAGCAAGCCTTCATCTCAAACAAAAACAAAACATCAAATTATCTTGGAAGTCAAGTACTTTAGAGGTTTATTTTTCTACTTGAAATAAAAATACACTTTTAAAATTTATTTATTTGTAAGTTTACATACATTAAATGTCACTACTTTGGGGTATGATTTTATGATATTTGAAAAATAAATGTTGCATAAGCACTGCTATGAAACACTAAACAGTTGTATTACTCAAAAATCCACTCAGTAGCCCCTTCATATTAAGCCAATCTTAACTCCCAAATCCTGGCAACCCTTGATTCTTTCATCCCTATATGTTGTTTTTTAGAGAATGTTATAAAAGTATAATCATATGGCATAAATAGCCTTGTTGGTAAATCTCTCTTATAGTAGACTATATAAGATTTACCCATATTGTTTCATATATAAATAGCTCCTTCTGCAATGCTTAGGAGTATCGAATTGTCTGGATGTGCTAAAATATATTTATCCGTTCACCAGTTGAAGGATATTTGGGTAGGAATGTTAGAAATGAAGCTGAAAATAAACATTCATATACAGGTTTTGTGTGGACACAGCTTTTATTTCTCTTGGTAAATATGTAGGAGCGGTATTGGTAGATTACATGCTAAATATCCATCAACTATACTCCAAAGGGGTTTTACCAGCTTGCATTCTCATCAGCAATGAATA
Organism: Sapajus apella; assembly: GCF_009761245.1. Classification (NCBI taxonomy): domain Eukaryota; kingdom Metazoa; phylum Chordata; class Mammalia; order Primates; family Cebidae; genus Sapajus; species Sapajus apella. The sequence continues at coordinate 3,577,933 of NW_022436971.1, read as the reverse complement.
AGGGTTATTCTTGTTCTGTCTCCTCTACGGAACTTGATATTGTCAATTGTCTTTGTTTTTCACTTTAGCCATACTAATAGATGTGTAAAAGTATCTCTTTGTGTTTTTAGTTGCATTTTTCTAAAGACTAATGATGTTGAATTTTACTACTTTTGTGATCTATTCATCTTCTTTGGTAAAGTATCTGTTCATAACATTTTTACTGGATTTTTGTTTTCCTATTACTGAGTTTTGAGAGTGCTTTATATTTCCTGAGTACAAGTCTTTGTCAAATATGTGGTTGGCAAACATTATCTTCAAATATCTGCTTTGTCTTTTCAGCCTCTTAACAGTGTCTTTCACAGAGCAAAATGTTTGAATTTGATGAAATCCAACTTCTCAGGTTTTTTTTTCTGAATTATATTTTTGTGCTATATCTAAGAATACTTTACCCAATTCAAAGTCATAAGCTTTCCCCCACGTTTTCTTCTAAAAGTTTTATAGTTCAAGATATTACATTTAGATATATTGCCTTTGTTGTTGTTTTTTTTTTTTATATATACTGAGAGGGATGGTTTCAGTTCCATTTTATTTTGTAAGTTTGGCTTTGAACTGGTAACTGAGAGAGAGGAACAGACAAGCTGAGCCCTGAGATTGCTGCAGTTTACTACTGAAGAGAGTTTGCAGGCTGCAGCCCAAGAAAGGGAACCCATCCAGAGGGTGGCAGTTTCCCAGAGTTGAGGAGACTAAGATACAACTTCAAGAGGTAGACCAGGTGGGTAAGTTTGCAGGACAGAGTAGTGAAGAGGAGAGAACTACACGGCCATATGCACAGACACACAAACTCACACAGAGCACTCTGGAAAACTGCAGAGGTTCTCTGTTAAGTATTAAGCAGAGGACTGATCAGCACATGCCTGCAAGGAAACTACCTGAGGCTGGGAACAAAAAGATGCAACACCCAAAATGATTAAAAAGAACAATGTGCAGAGGCTGCTCACAGGACTAGGAATAGGCTGCCTTCCCACAATTATAGGATCCTAGAGTGGAAAACTACATAATTCTCCAGAATTGAAGAGAATACTCAGAGGGGTATTTATCTGAATAGCAAACTAATATTAGCCCTATACCAAAGGCTGCTCTGGTTAGCTCATTACAAAATTTAAGCCAGGCTCAAAAGGTTCGAACGGTGTCCAAGTAGTTGAAATGCACACCAGGACAAAGCTCAATAATATGTATACGGATGCAAAAATATCTGCACCCCAAAAATCCACAATACCTACCATTCAGCCAAACCAGCATGGCTGATCAATTAACCATCATGCAAAAAGCAGGAAAATACTATAAATCAATAAAAACAGACTGATAGGAATATAAATTGATACAGCCATTATATGAAACTGTATGGAAGTTCCTCAAAAAACAACAACCAAAAATGAAACGGTAATATAATCTAGACATCCCGTTTCTGTGTATTTACACAAAATATTTGAAATTAATAGGGTCAATGAAATGTCTGCACCCCTATGTTTATAAGCACTATTTACAATAGCCAATATGTGGAAGCAATGTAAGTGTTCATCAACAAATTAATGAATAAAGAAAGTGAAGTATATATATATATATATACTGGAACACAACTAAGTTTTGATAAAACAGAAATTTTGTCATTTGCAACAACTTGGATGGAATTAGAGAACATTATGCTAAGTGAAACAAGCCAGAAACAGACAAATACCACATGTTCTCACTTACATGTTGAATCTAAAACAATGGAACTCAAAGAAACAGAGAGTAGAATGGTGGTCGGTCATCAGAGGATAGGGGAATGGGGTGTATGGGGAGATGATAGTGAAGGGTATGAAGCTTCAATTAGACAAGAGGAGTATGATTTTTTTCTTTCAGATATATTGTGTATCATACAGTCACTAATAATGTATTATACACTTCAAAATTGCTAAGAGAATAAATTTGAAATGTTCTCAACAAAAATAAGTATTTGAGGTGATGGATATGTTAATTAGTTTGATTTAATTATTCCATATTGTATTCATAAATCATAACATAACTTACCCATAAATATATACAACTATCATCTATTTACAGTATAAAATGTTTTAAAAGACTCAGAAATGACACAAATAATAGAATTAGTAAACAAAGACATACAAATAGTTATTATCACTGCATTCCTTACATTTATTGCAGTAGAGGAAATTTTACATGTTAGAGATAGGAAAGACAAATATTAAAATCAAACTTTTGGGGTTTAAAGTAACATAAAGACTGTACTGGATGAAATTAAGTTAATTCATTAACTTAAAGACATGGGGAAACTATCCAAGGTGAAACCCAGAAGAAAAAGAGCTGAGAAAAAAATAAACAGAGCATCAGTGAGATATGGAAGAATGTCCATAGCCTACTAGATGTATAGTTGGAGTCCTTAGAAAGTTGCTTTTTATATTTTGTCCAGGGTTTTTCATAGTGATCAGTGGGATAGACAAATTGCATTGGACTTATTCCACCTGATTGAGCACGAGGCAAATAATAGCCTTTTACAATCACTCATAGAACTCAATCATTCTTGTTACTGACAACCCATAAATATTTATTCAGTTGATTAGTTATGAAGATGGTCAACCTCAGCCATTAATAATCTATTAAAAGAAACTACCATTATGTATATATGTATATGATTATGTATATGATACATAATTAATGGCTGCCATATATATGTGTGTGTGTGTGTGTGTGTGTGTGTGTGTGTGTGTGTGTGTGTGTGACATATATGGGCCTTGCCAATTCATTTCACTTTTCCCTTTTGTGTGTTTGCTCTCTGAAGAGTTTGAATTTCCCATTGTAGATTCTCTTACGACTTCAGTAAAAAAATTATGACTTGCCTTAGAATAAAATTAAATAAGTAAAATAAAGAAAAGCCATTGAATGACATACTTTAATGCTAGTCTCAAAGGAAGAGTGTAGCTAATTTATTTGATGTATTGGTCTGTAATAAAAAATCCTTTGAGATGATTCCAATTCCTTAATACTCAGAGTTTCAGTCTGACTAATCACCTTTCATAGTAAACATTTGGCAATCTGTAGTAAATTTTTTAAATCTTGCTATTCAAAAATCAGTTCCTATGTGAGCTAATATGTTTAGTTATCACTTAAACTAACCAAATAGAATTGACTAAAAAGAATCAGAAAGTAGCTTCATTAATTCTCACACAGGGAATGCAGGATTCTCCTGCAGGCTTCTATGCTCCAGAGAGAAATTTTAAATTCCTGGCAGGAGTGTGAGAGCTAATTCCATGGTGATTTGTTGGCATACAGAGGTAAACTACCATACTTCTTGCATCCTGATTGGATGCACATTTGGCCATTTTTGAAATGTGTTATATCCTGGGGGCCTATACAGGCAAGTCACCTGTGTATGATCCCTAGACAGATTCAGATCTTACGATCTCTTACTTAGATTACTGCAATGGCCTCTTAACTGGACACACAACCTCAAAGCACTACTGTATTTAAACCCTTATGAAAACGGATACAGAGTGTTGCGTGTTTACTCTCTCTTTAAAGCCATGTAATTTTCTCGTTTCCCCAGGACTGTATCCACAGTCCTTAGCATGACATTTCTTTACCTAGTTCTCACCACTAATGTTGTATTCACTTTCTCCATCACACACAGAAGTATTTATAAGACACCATTGTGCCAAAGGTTCACCTTGAATGCCTTTTTAAATTCAGGCTTTATAGTGGGAAAGGAACTCAGGAGACTACATTTTTAACAAACTTTCTGGGAATTAGTAATGTAGGTGGTCCAGGGTCTGCACATCAAGAAACACTGCCTGATATCCTATCCTCATATGTCTCAGTTATAACTACACATTGGCAGTAACTGAAGCACTTTAAAATGTTCCATTGCTTGAGCCCAGCCTATTCTGGTTTACATGGTTTGAGGTGGAAGCTAAGGAAAAAAGGATGTTTCTGTTGTTGTTATTGTTGTTTATTTGTTTTAAGTAATTCATTTTTTCTTTTTTTGAGATGGAGTTTTGCTCTTGTTGCCCAGGCTGGAGTGCAATGGTGTAATCTTGGCTCACTGCAACCTGCGCCTCACCGGGTTCAAGCGATTCTCCTGCCTCTACCTCCCAAGTACCTGGGATTACAGGATTCCCCACCACGCCCTGCTAATTTTGTATTTTTAATAGAGTTTCTCCATGTTGGTCAGCCTGGTCTCGAACTCCCGACCTCAGGTGATCACCTGCCTTGGCCTCCCAAAGTACTGGGATTATAGGCATGAGCCACTGTGCCCAGCCTTTAAACAATTCTTTAAGAGGCCTCTAATGCACATCCAGGTCTTAGAGTCTGTGTGTTAATCACAGCCCTTTAAACATGACTCTGTGAAGTTATTCCTCTTTCTGACATCTTGATCTCCTTCTGACTTAACAAAACTTTACTCAAACATCCAGGCCTAGATGAGGTGTCCTTGAAACATACTTCCAGATCTTCCCAGCTTCATGAAAGAAGAGTTAATTGCTACTCTAGAATTCAGCCTATTATACTAAGCATATATATTTTTTACACATTTGCCCTTCTGTCAGACTAGAAGCACCTTGAGAGCAGAGACAATGGTTCAATTCACCTTGGCATCACCAATGTTTAGAACAGTGCAAAATATTCCTGGGAGCTCAGAACTGGCTGTAGAACAAATGAATCACTGCATGACTGTACCAGTCCCCTAGGTGAGCTCACTCAGCCTCAGGGCTTTTAACACCATCTGCATGATGGCAATGCTCATATTTCTGTCTTTGGTCCAGATTTTGCCTCTAGACTTCACACTCTTCTATCCAGCTGTCAACATAGAATCTCAGTTCAGATGCCATTTGAATGCATGGCAACATTGAAGAGGCTTTTGCCCCTAACCTGACTGACGATCCACCACCAGTCTGTCCCATCTAAGTTTCATGGAAGCTTCATCTTTCCTGTTGTTCAGGCTGAAGACATGGCAACATTACTTTTCCCCACTCTTTTACTTACACTTTGAATATGACCTGTCTATAAATCCTATTAAGTCTCTCTACGAAATATATTTGATGCAGATGAGTTCCTAAACCTTCTATTTCTCCATTCTGTCCTAAGTCATCTTCATGTTTCACAGATTTATTGAGCAACACTCCTAAGCAATGTTCATATTCCATTCTTATCCCAGTACTCTATTCTCCTAAAAACAACCAAAGTGATGCTTTCAAAAATTAAATCCAAGTTTGTCATTCTTGTTCCTCATATGACTTCCCATTTCATTCAGAATAAATGTTCTTACACTGACTAGTAAGGCCTTGCACGATATTCCCCCCACTTGACCACATCCTTTACCACCATAGCTCTTGTTCACTCTATGGCAGTCACACAGGGGTCCTCAGGACTTGCATATACTGACGCCATTGCCTAATGCCCTCTTCCTACAAATGGCTTCACTTCCTTCAGGTCTCTGCTTAAAGTTCACCATGGGAATATGCCTTTTAGAAAATAAGAGTCCCTAACACCATGCTGAAATTCTTTATCTTTCATAGCTTGGTTAATTTCCTTTTCATGATGCATATTACCACCCAACACATTGTCTGTGATCGACTGAGTAATATCTCCAAATGTATCAGGTCCTAAATACCAGAATTTGTAAATATTACTTTATTTAGATTAAAAGGATCTTTGCAGGTATAATTAAATTAAAAGCTTTGAGATGAGGAAATTATCCTGGAATAGTATGCAGTCCCCAATTATAATCCCAAGTCTCCTTAAAGACAGAGGCAGAGGAAGATTAGATGATGTGTACACACAGAGAGGAGAAGGCGGAGACTGATGTGGCGTCAAGTCAAGGAATGCTGGCAGCCATTGGAGGCTGGTATAGGCAAAGAACTGGACCTCCCTTAGAGAATCATGATGAAGTGTGGCCTTGAGGAGACCTTAAATTCAGCTCAGTAATACTGATTCCAACGTCTTAACTCCTGAAAACTGTGAGAATTAAGTTCTGCTCTTTTCAGCCATCCAGTGTGTGGTAATTGGTTGCAGCGGCCACAGAAAATGAATACATTTTCTAATAGTATTTGCATCTTATGTGTTTATTCTGTCTGCTCCGACCACATACACACAAGAATGCAGAACTCACAAATGCACAGATCTTTTCTTTTTTGTTCACTGCTCTATTTTTAATACCCCAAAAGATGCCTGACACACAACAAAATTCTAATAAATATTTTGGTTGGTCATGTTGGTTCACACCTGTAATCCCACCACTTTGAGAGGCCAAGATGGGAGGATCACTTGAGGTCAGGAGTTTAAGACCAGCCTGGACAACATAGTGAGACCCTGCCTCTATAAAAAAAAAATTCAGGCACGATGGGTGCGCACCTGTTGTCCCAGCTATTGGGAGACTGAGGTGGGAGGATCGTTTGAGCCCAGGATGTTGAGACTGCAGTGAACCATGGTCACCCCATTGCATTCCAGCCTGGGCAACAGAGAAAGAACTTCTATGGAAAAAAAAAAGAAAACATATACTTTTAAAAAAAATAAATGAATGATTGTCTCAAAGATATTAACTGCTAAAGGACCTCAGAATGGAAATAAGAGGACATCAATGGGCCAGGTGTTCCAGGAAGGACTTCCTGAAAAGGTGAATAAATAACGTCCTCCGGGAAGCAGCAATCACCACTGCTAAATGTTGGTTGTGGAAATGACTCCTTTGTTCTCTTAATTTATGATGAGCTTCATTTCCAGAAATTGCTTTTATCTCTTGAACAGAGGGTAATGGCCAATATGAATAATTTTCCATGGATTTATTGTCACATGGTCACTGGCCACAGTTCTGCCTAAAAAAGCATGAATGGCAAAATGTTCCTTGTTCCTGCATGATCGTCCTTTGTGAGGTTGATAGTATAACAGGTGACAACACATAAAACCTGTAGGTCTGGGAGACCTGCGTTTAAATCCTGGTTCTGTCACTTCTGATAATAGTGAACATTTATTCAACACTTAACCATGTGTTGAGAATTGTACTATGTACTTTTGGGCTGACTCCGTGCCAGTTGTGTAAACTTCGACAAGTCATGTAACTTTGTATCCCTACGACAACTCTATAAAGAGAATATTTTCATCCCTATAGTACAGCTTCTGTGCAGAAACTGAAGCATGGGTTGCTGCGGATACCTGCCAAGGTCATATAATTAATAACTTTTGAAACTGAAATGCATGTTTCAGGTCATTTTGACTCCAAATTCCATTTACTTTCTGGTATAATCCATGTGTCTCTCTCAGCTAACTTTGATCTGATCTTTTTTGAGCCTCCGTTGCTTTGCCTATAAAATGGAAATAATTTCACAGGATGGTTGAAGAATTAAAAACTCAGAGGATATAATGGAAAATGTTCAACAAAGAAACTGATCACGTTCTTAATAAAAAATGCAGTTGACCTTGGGTTTTCATAATATAGCCAGGAAACCTCAGCTCTAGTGTTCTTACCTTTGTCTTTTCTGAGGTTGCTGTCTCCACTCTCTGCCTCTTCTCTATTCACCCATCTTTTCTGCTACTCTGTTTTCTCACCCTGCTTTCTAGAACAATGGATCAGGTGTTTCTGCTTTAATGTAGGGTTGTCGTCACTTTGCCCATGCTGAGGGATTTGACTTTTAAGGGCATCTTTTAGTATTAAATTTTTTTGTTATTGTTACCAGAGAGAGATGTGGAGGAGTAGATTCTGAGGTATCAGCAGGTGAACCAGTAGTTTAGGAAGCATCAGATTTTCCGGGCCCCCTAAAAGCACATTGCCTTTGAATAAGGCTCTTCTCAGTGAGCAAAGCAGCCTCCTAAAACCCTAGCTATGATCTTTCCGAGGAAGCTTTCTCAGGCCTCTGAAACCGACATCAGCATTTCCCCTGGTCAAAGGCAAAGCATTTCAGATCATTTCAGACCAATTGCTTCTCCGCAGATAGGACCAGTCCACACTCTTGCCACTTTGCAAGCTGTGCAAACATGTGTGGGCTTGAGGCAGCTCAGTTCTGAGACAGCTCTTCATCTGCTCTCCTCCTCCTGTGAAGACACAAGGCCAAGTTCTGAACTGGTAAATCCATATGATAAGGAGGCCTGTTGGGGAGATGCGGTGTTCCCCAAGCCGATCTTCCCGCACACATGACCCAGAAACACAATTCTTTCTTTCCTCAGAGAAGCGGCTCCATGCCCGCGTCTCTAACGAAACCCTCAAGGGTGGGGCCGACATCTCACATCTTTTGCTTTCAGCAGATGTTCCACAGGAGTGGCTGCCAGGGCATTTCTGTAGCCGGGAAGGTGTTAAAACTTCAGGCCGTTGGAATATGTCTGTGCTGACAGATTGGGGGAAACATGGTAAAGCGCTTATGGTGATGAGCACGTAAAAATAGGGCACAGATGTCTAATTTAAAAGACAAGAAAATTTCTTGGCATTTACATCTTATTAGTCATTACTATGTTGTTCTTGTATTTTATTCACACATTTAACTTTGGGTGTTCCTCTGATTCACTTTGCCAACTGCAAGCTACCATCCCGTAAACCAAAAAAAAAAAAAAAACCCACCAGTACTATACATTCCAAAAGATCATTAGGAGCAATGGAAATTTCCAGTGATCTTTGCTTGGCACCTCATTTAGATTTCCACATAACTGTATTCAAACTAAAATATCCACACATTGGGCCATCTTGACCTGATTTGGTAACAAGGGAGGAGCTTGGATGCATGCAAAAGGTGCCTATGAGAAGAAAAAAAAAAGACTGAAAACTACCTCCAGAAGGCTTAAGAAACAACCTCTCTTTGTTTTAACGGTTCAGCTTTATGTTAACGTATATGATGACTTTAATAGTTTTACCCAATTCACATCCAGGGTGTGTTGAATAAAATCTAAGTGGAATTAAAAAGAAATAATAGTTCTACAGTTACATACGCAGTTCTTATATTCATTAGCTTTTTATGAGCCTTACAATTAGAAAAAGACACTGTCTCATGGACTTCATGGAGGGAAAAGACTTAATTCAATAGACAGGAGCGTTTTGGAATTTTCAAAATTCTAGAGCAGCTGGCTGTGCTCCCATACAAGCGAAAAACAAAAGCAGAGAAACCAAATCTCCGATGAATAGTTTTCCCTTTCCATCACACCTTAGGGCCAGTTTTTCTGTAGCACAAAAAGAAAGATCCTAGTCCATGCTGATAAATATCTTTTAGAGCAAAAAAGAGAAAAATACTGCATGTTATCAACATCATCAAAGCATGTGCTAATTAAATGCATAACACCACCTGGTGCTGTGAGAGGAGCTGCCCCTTTTCTTTTGGGCTCACAATACAAAGGCACACACATGCATACACACACACACACACACACACACACACACAGTGGAGATGAACAGCTGATTAGAGTTGTGAGTGATCAGTGGGGACATTACAACAAACTACCAAATTATGCAATTAATAGTTTAAGAAACTCTATAAATACTTACACAGTTAAATCTCAGCTACGCTACACATTGTCTCTGTGGCATTGGGGAAATCAAGAACAGTCTTTAAGCTTCTTTACAGATAAAGTGTAGGATCATGTTGCCAACTCACTCAAGTGCTACAACATGTGTAAGATACTTGTCACGTTCCCAGCAAATTCTAAACACTCAACAAATAGTAGCTATTGTTCATTGATCTTCTTGGATGAAGTATCTTTAGAGACAAATTCCAGGATAATCAATAAGTAAAGCAGAATCCTGTTTTTATGCATGTGTTTTTATCACAAAAGTTTCTATTAAGTGTGCATACCTGTCTACCTTTGCACAAGCACTTGACCTTTTCAGAAGCCAATAATAGACCCGAATATGCCAGATTCAGGACAAAGCAGAAATAACTATTGCTGTTGTTTTCATGGGTAGCTCTGAGCACGGGCTGCCCTGGAGTTTGTGTGTGAGATGAGCCTCCTGTTCTTGCTTGTGGAAATGAAGTTTCTGTGCAGTGGGCCATGAAGAGTGCTCAGAGTCCGTCATCTCAAATGTTCTCCACTTGTCTTTAGGAGGATGCACTGCAAAAGTTTTGTCTTCATATTTGAAAGTCCTCATTTCTAGAAAATATTTTGTTTTTTTGAGACAGAGTCTCACCATGTTGCCCAGGCTGGAGGGCAATGGCATGATCTCAGCTCATTGCAGCCTCTACCTCCAGGGTTCAAATGATTCTCCTGCCTCAGCCTCCCAAGCAGCTGGGATTATAGGCTCCTGCTACCTTGCCTGGCTAATTTTTGTATTTTTGGTAGATGTGGGGTTTCCCTATGTTGTCCAGGCTGGTCTCGAACTCCTGACCTCAGGTGATCCACCCACCTCGGCCTCTCAAAGTGCTGGGATTACAGGTATGAGCCACTGTGCCAGGCCCATACCTAGAATTCTAATAAGCTATTTCTTCAGCTAATTCTCTCCTCTGGTAACTTTCTTGGCATCCCCCCTCAAAACTAAGGGAGGGCCCTTTTTCTCATTAATCCACATGGTCAAAATATTTTTAATTAGTTAAGATAATGTATATGAAGAACACAGCACAGTTCCTGATGCATGCTAAGCACTCAAAAAATTATAGCTATAATTATTATCATTATTATTATTAGCCCATTTATAGAAAATCCATTTCTAGCACACTTTTAAAGCAATCATTAAAATTAAAATCATGAATGCAATCACTATTTGCAGTACCTAATTTTATTATAATTATCTTTATCTTAATAATCCAAATATTACTAATAACTCACAGTTATTTCAATTATCATTAATTACTTCTAACGTTATAGCAATCTATTAAGTAATGGCAGGGCCAGCCTTCAGCTAAACACTGAAGTAGACATATTGCTCTTTGCTTCCTGTCCTCTACTCCTGCAGTATTCTTCTCCTGTCTTGTGCAGACTCCTTCCTAAAAAGGTCTAGACAAATTAGTCCTCAATAAGGAGAGTTAGCTAATATAATCTAAGGTGTGGCCCTTCTGACTTTTCCAGTCCTTCTCCTCTATCATCCTCTCTCTGGCCTGGTTTTCAGTGGCTGCCCACAAACCCCTGGTGGGTGACAAAGAAACACTTGGCCCTGGTTATAGTCACTGTCTCTGAAAAAGTCCTCTGAAAGGCCAGAGCTAAGTTCAACCAGCTGGATTTCAAATGACAGACTTCGTGCCAGGAATCCTAACTGAGGACATCTGGGGAGGGCAGGCATTTTGAAGATGGAGTCTTGGTGTGAGAGAGTTTGTTTTGTTTTGTTTTGTTTTAGATTCAGAAACCCTGTAAGAGGCCATAATGCTGAGCGGCACTGATTCACCTAAAAGAAGGGATAATGAATCCCAAGTCACACTGTCAGTGGCTGCCTGCTTCTTTTACAGGAATAGCCTATTAGTAGGGGTGGCTTCTTACAGAGGGGCCTCGTCATTGTCATCAACACTTACAGAAAACGTGTTCTGTGAGTTAGAGAAGAAAATTGGCCAAGTTGTCCCCAGCGACAGGATTTCAATTACAGAAGCTTATCACAAGGGTTAGTTATCCTTCAGGAGTCAGTACGTTGTTTTATTTGTTTTTTATTTTTTATTTTTTTTCTGCAAAGGCCTTGAAATTTCCCTTTCCTCCTCCCCTTTTTCCTCCTCCTTTTCTGTTTTGTTTTCCTTTTAAGAAATGCAAAACACATCCTTAGCTCAAAAGCCAGTTTGCCACCTTTTGCAAAGTGACTAATAGAGCCATGGGGATGAATATTGTGGGAGGAATAAATATGGCATAATTTAAAAAGGCTTCTGGAAAGAAAATGACAGAGATGTGGCCTCATTCATCCACCTCCTCATCTCCAAACCCTATAGATGTGACAATTATTACGTTAGTGGATTATAGATGACATCAGTGTAGACAAACTCTACAAATAGAAAGTAAAAACAGTATGAAATTTGAACTATACCCGGAGATCTAATGAAGCCAGTTATCTATTGAGATCTACTGAGCAAGAAAGGGGAAGGGGCACCTTTCTCTCTGATTGAGCCCTTTCTTTTTCACCATGTAGCTGAAAGGATAACACAGGCAAAATGACCTCTCTAAAAATGTTAGCAGACAACAGACAGCAATATGGAAACTAACAACCTGGAGGAGCTGTCAGAAAGGCAATGTGCCACTAGAGTTATGAACTCATTAATTAAATATCAGTGTATCAAATGGGCTATGAGCTATTAATTCGAAAGCTATTACTGGCTTTGAAGTTGAAATTCTAAGCAAAGCAATTAAAAAGTAACTTCTCAATAAGAGTGCAAAGAGAGCATCGTATGTGTTTACGTACCTCAGCTCTTTAATTGGGGATTGAATTGCTCCCTTAAAACTAATGATTACATAAATGATCAAACTACCTGTTTTATTGCAAAGCCTGGATGCTATAGTTAAAAGAAAATCTGTAATCTTCCCCTTGCTGCAGTTGTAGCATGCCATGAGTGATACTCTCTCTTTTCCACATGAGTAAATATGGATCACTGTGAAAATTACAAATCAGGGAGAGAGTTGAAACATTTAAGATCCTGATATTTGCTTTGGCTTACTTCCTTTTATTCACCATAACTGCAAGAGGGTCAACTATGATCAGATGATAGATAGTTTTGCAATTCAGATGTGGATTCATGTAAAAAAAAAAAAAAAGGATATTCTAACTCATGAGTCTACAACATTGTTTTTTGGGTTTTGATGGTTCCCTCCGCCGCCCACCAAGGCAGAGTATTCTCACTTTGTTACCCAGGCTGAAATGCAGTGATATCTCAGCTCACTGAAGCCTCCTCTTCCTGGGCTGAGGGGATTCTCCCGCCTCAGCCTCTGAAGCAGCTGGGACCAAGGCGCACACCACCCACCTGGCTATTTTGTGTGTGTGTGTGTGTATTTATAGTAGAGACGAAGTCTCTGCCATGTTGCCCAAGCTGTTCTTGAACTCCTGAGCTCAAGCAATCCACCCACCTCTCCCTCCCAAAGAGCTGGGATTGCAGGCATGAGTCTCCACGCCAGGCCCAATATTGTTTTTCTCAACGGACATAGTATTTTTTACTCATATCTTAATAGTCAACATGCAGCACTCATCTCCTTTAAAGTATAACGAAATTCCCATTCACAACCTTCAGTTCACATCCTTCCAACTTTCCGTATCTTTTCTGTTGTACTCACATAGCCCTCTTTCCTCTCCCCGTACACTTTTTCTCCATCATTTTTTCATGTTACCTTTATTCTAAATACACATATGCAAGCCAAGCAGTTACTGGAATCATGTGGGAGTCAGATATCTCTCTAAATTTCATCCTTACTAGAGAAAAGTTAATTAGGAATAAACAAAATATCTCTATGAAACAAGTTGTACTTTGGGCAGAGTTACCATTCTGTTTGTTTAGACCAAGACATCCTTTTCCTCCTGTCATGCATGAATCAACCACTGCTGCTAGGGGTTTTATTAAGGACGAAAACTTAGGGGATTCGAAGCAGAAATGTCTATAGTTTATAAGGAGTGAGGAACTACTCTGAAAAAGCAGCTAGAGGCTTTACGTCTATTTAGTTGCGGTTTGCAGAAACTTCTGCCAATTTTTTTCTCAGTGAATTCTAAAAGATTCATTTTTTTCTTCCAAAGTGTGACCTTTTCTTTTCTATAACAAAACAAAAATAGTGGTGGGCAGTCCAAAGCTGGCACTGAGGTCACTTCGACCTGGAAGATCGCTTCACTCAACAGTGATTCATTGAGCATCTTCATGTGTCAGGCACTGTTCCAGCAACTTGAGATACAGTATTGAACTAAACAGACAAATAACCCTGCCTCCAGGGAGCTTACATTCTAGTATTAATCATATTTTAATTAAGTGTCAATATTGCCATGTAACAACAGCATTCTTGGTACATAGTGGGCTGGAAAAACTTTTGTTTTTGTTTTTTTTTTCCAGAGGGAGTCTCATTCTTGTCATCCAGGCTGGAGTGCAGCGGCACAATCTCGTCTCACTGCAGCCTCTGCCTCCCGGGTTCCAGCGATTCTCCTGCCTCAGCCTGGAAAAACTTTCTTTTCATCACTTAGAAACCTAAAACTACTCACCGGTTAACCTCAGCCATTGTTATGCACTGAATGTTTGTGTTCTGCCAAAAGTCCTGTGAGAAAGCCTAATCTCCAGTACCTCGGTATTAGAAGGTGGAGCCTCCCTAAGGAAGTGATTAAGACATAAGGGTGGAGCCCTCATGAATGGAATTAATGACCTTATAAAAAGAGACACAAAGGATTCCTTTCTCTACTCCGCACCACGGGAGGACATGGCAAGAAAATGGCCATCCCGTACAAAAGAGGACCCTCACTAGGGATGGACCATGCGGGTATACTGATCTTGGACTTCCTAGCCTCCAAAACTATGAGAAATAAATTTCTGTTGTTTAAGCCATCTGGTTTATAGGATTTTGTTCTAGCAGCCTGAATTGACTAAGACAGCCATCAAAGGAAAGTAATAGAATCTGGAGGGTTTCAGGACTAATGTCACCCAGAGAGCAGCTCTGGGAAGCAGAGTATCATAGTGCCCACTTTGGTACCAAGAAACAGGGGCTCCCAAACCAACCTTTTCATTTAAAAGATATATGTTATTAAAAACCTAACCCTCCATGAGATTCACTTTGATCATTTGCTTAACGAAGCCCCTACTCAAAGGCTCTGTAAGGATATATGAGGATAACATATGTAAAACACTTAACACAGTGTGTTCGCCTCAGCAAGCAAGGGTGAGTATCCCCAGGAGGCTTGCGTTTGTTTTGACAGCCAGAAGCCTGCTGAAGAAATGCTGGCAGATTCCCTTTCATCCAGGTGCAACCAGAACTTAGCGTGAGGACATGGCGAGGGAGAGAGAATCTGTCTGATGTCTTCCGTTGGGCTCGTGAAAACACATGGGTCGTTAATGTCTCCTGGGCCAGACGCAGAAGTTTTGTAAGTTTTATGAGAGTGTTGGGTTCTGCAATAATATCTCACATTTTTCTCTATAGCTCTTCTGGAAATAATTTATACTGTTTATCAAAAACAAAGCCAAGACCATCAGATTAGCAAAATCCAGGATTCGTATTTATCCTGTTGTTAATGAATGATGGAACAGAAGATACAGCCACAATTATCCCATCATAACAGATTTGCCTCATTTCTGCCATGTGCTAGACTTTTGATCATTGAAACAAAAGGAGAAAATACGTAGCTGCATTCTTCATAAGTTTTCCTAGTGCATCAATATTCTTTCCGAACTACACTCCTTATTCTTTTAATTAGGGGCAAACAAATCACAATCACAAAGATATTAATGCTCATAAAGCTTAAAATCTCTTGAATCTCCAAAGAAATACTTGTTGTAATTGAAAAATGAAAATCTATCATTTAAAAAACAGTTTGACAAGGCATATTTGTATTTGGAATTATAATAGTTAAGACTCTGATATTTATTTGTGGTTTACCAGCTGAAAAGGCACAAGGGAAGGCAGATCTCCATTCTCACTCCAAATTTGTTATTTTGCAGCAGGAAGTGATTATAAGAGAGAAAGTATCTGAAGGAACAAATGTGAATATATGGGTTTCAGGGAGGGAGGTGGAAAAATCACATGAAATATGAGAATGCTCATATCCTGATCCATAAAATGAATATGTTCTAACTTTACAGTTTATCTCTCCTCCTGAAAAATCGTATTGTTCAATGAATCTACAAGTTTAAGATGTAATTCAACCATGGCAGCAAGTAGAGGTCATCTCCTCTAGGTCTAACATAATTAATGAAGGCAAATGGGCAGTCCAGAAGGGATTAAAAAATTAATTTAATAAGTCTTTGTGAGGATATTTTACATGGCTGGCTCTGTGCTAAGTGCTGTGGGAAATGCAGAGCTCGATAACACAAGGTCACTTGCTCAAATAAGGCATACATCCAGGCAAACACAAAGAAATGATAGGCTTATTAAATCCTAACAAACTTTAAAAATCTTTCTTAAAATGTTCTACAATTGAGCCAAGATGGAATACTCATAATCTATGGATTCCATCATCTTCCTTTTTTTTTTTTTGTCTTGAATTATGTGTCACATTTATACTCCAATGAGCTTAATATCTTTAAATGACTTCTACCATTGCTTTAGTATATCATGACATTCTCTTGCATTTTGCAGCCACTATACAACTTTAGGTAATCTGATTATGTGATAGTATGAAGACCAAAGATAATGACTAGGCAAATATCACCAGAACCACTTCCGGACCAAAATGTGCTTTTCAATACATAGACCTTTGTTAGCATAATCCAATCATGTATCATATTACATAACAGTATGAAAAAAAGCCTACTTCTATTGACTACAGGTTGGGGCACTGACTTCTCCTAGGCCCTGTGCTTAGTACTTATAACTGTTGGGGAAACAGAATTAGTTCTATATTCAAAGTAAGGAAGAGTTTTGTGCTTGTTTATGTGAAAGTATATTTTAATTCATCTTGTTGTTTTTTAAACACATGTAGAAGTAGACAGAATGGCAAAATAAACCCCCGTATATGAAGCCTTAACAGTGGTCAACTCCTGATCAATTTCCTTTCCCACGTATGTATCATGGGATACACATCAGTATGAACGAATAGAAATAATTTTAATACAGTGTTCTAGAAGGTACAGAAAAGTTGGAAGAGATGAGTGAGTGAAGGTCAGAGAAGCTACTATAAGACTTCACAACATCCGAAAGCCTCGGCAGCCACAGGTCAATTCCTGGAAGATGTGCTCAGTTGCCTGCAGTAGGGAGCATGGAATTTGAAGGGGCTTGTTCAAGGAGGCTGTGGTAATTGATCTCTACTGAATGCAGGAGTAAAGTGAGTGGTTTGAGGGAGGTGATCAGAATGGGACCCTGTATCTTGCATCTATCTTTTGTTTACAGCTTTGCCTGCAGCTGCCTTTGCTTCCGCATTGGCATCTCAGACCATTGTTTCTCATTGGCAGACTCTTATTTATTTATCCACTTTTTAAAAAATTTTAGCCTACAGCACCTGGTATTCCCAGGTACTCTCTCATCCAAGTGCTAACTGGACTCAACCTGCTTAGCTTCCAAGATCACAGGAGATCAGGTGTGTTCAGGGTGGCATAGCTGTGGACCAGAATATAAAAGCGTACTGAAGAAAGATTCTGGGAAATGTAGCCCCAGCTTCTCCACCAGGATGCAATGGACAATAAAGATGAGGGTGGATGTGAGGCTGAGCTGATGACAATTTGGCATAGCATCGTATATATATTACTCTATTTAAAATGTTCAACAACTTTAATAAACATTTAATCTTCTTTTTAAAATAAATTATTAATCTCATTTTTACAAAAGAGTAAACTTTTGCATAAAAGGTTAAATAACTCATCCACAGTCACGCAGTTGGCAGAGCCATGATATAACCCTATGTTACGTATAAAATCCAAAGTCCTTGGTCCTATTCACTACACATACTATTTCCCAACATTATGTCAATAAGAATATCTTCAAGTACCCATTCTATGATTTATTTTACTCTACCTAATGCATTTCATTGATCTGCCAGGTTAGTTAACTTATTAACATAGCAGATTAGAATAAATCGATATGGCTTATTCTCTCTCTCTTTTTTTTTTAACGGAGTTTTGCTCTTGTAGCCCAGGCCAGAGTGCAATGGTGCCATCTCAGCTCTTTGCAACCTCCACCTCCTGGGTTTAAGTGATTCTCCTGCCTCAGCCTCCCGAGTAGCTGAGCTTACAGGTGCCCACCACCATGCCTGAATTTTTTTTTTTTAAGTAGAGATGGGGTTTCACTGTGTTGGCCAGGCTTGTCATTACCTCCTGACATCAGGTGATCCACCTGCCTCAGCCTCCCAAAATGCTAAGATTATAGGTGTGAGCCACCGCATTTGGCCAATATGGCTTATTCTTAACAAAAGTGTATGCTATTTCCCTTTCTGATCACTTAAACATTTTCTTTTTAATATCTGATTCTAGATTCTGGCTCAGTATCCATGCCATGGTCATCTCTCAAAATTTAATTTAACCTTATGTCTAAAGTATGAACAGAGGCTTCCAGTTAAACATGAAGACTTAAACTCATTTGATTAATTTTAGTGACTCCCAAATCCTCAGTGACAAAGCAAAAGGAAAAGTAGGGAACAACAACAACAAAATGACAAGGTAGAGAATAAATGAACAAGTAGTAACTCACTTAACAGATTCAGAGGATAAACACAGAAGCTAGCAATGACACTAACAAGAATCATGAAGATGTGAATATATGCCAGGGAACCCCAGGAGAAAAACACACATTAGTGGTTCAATAATTTCTAAAAATGAGTTCAAGTGAGGCTATGCAAAATGGACTGAAAGTCTATAGGCGAAGTTAGGTTCTCTAAGAAACACTCTTATCTCATTGACCAAGTCAAACTGGGCATTGCCCCTCTCCTTTAACGGCGTGTGACTCTGAATTTTGGACATCAAGGCCAGCTCAGGGCAGGGGTGCTATGTTGAAAAGGTGGAATAGGCCGGGCGCGGTGGCTCAAGCCTGTAATCCCAGCACTTTGGGAGGCCGAGGCGGGTGGATCACGAGGTCAAGAGATCGAGACCATCCTGGTCAACACGGTGAAACCCCGTCTCTACTAAAGCTACAAAAAATTAGCTGGGCATGGTGGCGCGTGCCTGTAATCCCAGCTGCTCAGGAGGCTGAGGCAGGAGAATTGCCTGAACCCAGGAGGCGGAGGTTGCAGTGAGCCGAGATTGCGCCATTGCACTCCAGCCTGGGAAACAAGAGCGAAACTCCGTCTCAAAAAAAAAAAAAAAAAAAAAAAAAAAGAAAAGGTGGAATAACCAAAACCGTACAGAATGAGTTTGAAACCCCAAACTTCTGTACCCAACTTTCTTCTCCTTTATCCCTGGAAGCAAGGTTTATATTCTTAGTCAGATATAGTGTCCAGTTTCTGAAAAACTAAAAACTGACTTAGTCAAGTGAATAGAGTTACACATAGTAATGGCTGTGGGTTGTCCAAGAAGCAATCTAAGTACCTCACCCAACAATGACCTCATTAACATGAAAAAAAGAAAAACTCTCATGAACACAGACTTCCTCAGTGTTTCGCTATCAACATGAAAGCAGAGACAAGAATCAGTGGAAAGGGGGAAATAAATTAACAGAGAAAAGGATATATAAGAATAGATGAGAAAAGACAACGCAGAAAGATAAAATCCTAAGACAAAAAAAAAAACAAATAAAAACAAAACAAGCCACAACCATCTTTACTTTCTCCTGTCTTCACAGCAACAAAATAAGGTATTCCATGCACGAGCAAGAACAGAATGCCGTGAAAAGAAATGTCTGGAGAACCACAAAAAACTCTTGAAGATTAAATTTACTGGAAAAGATTCAAGTTAAATTTAGGAAATCTCCCAGAAAGAAAACAGAAAAAGACAAAGATGGAAAATAGACACTATAAAACAAAGCAAAAGATCATCGAAGGGTTAGCCCCTTTGTTCAACAAGCAAATAAGATAAATTCCACAAAAGGTGAGCCAAGAAATTAAAGGTAAGAAAAAGAAAGGCAGCGCCTGACAGTGGGAGCTGGCCAGGAATTCTCAGCTGGGCCCTAGTATTGCTGGGAGCTGAGCTAGTACTTACTTAATGGTTATCTAGGCCTTGTTCTCCTGCCCAACACACACAGCTTCACAGAAAATTAACATTGGACAAGGGCACTCTGTGTCCACGATGGAACAAGGCAAAAATAAGTCTAGTTCATAATCCTGATGAGCACAGACAGAAACAAGAACATTGTCTAAACTACAAAAGTACACAAATAGCCCTTTCCTAACCAATAGGAATAAGTACTGCTTTTTAACCAATCAGAATATTAGCAAGCTGCATTTCTCTCACCTTCTAGAAAGGAATGATTAAGATGCCCCATGTGATTGCCCCTACTTCCTGACAGCATCCAACTGAGAACAGAACCCAATTCCTTCAATCCTTCCCAAACTTACTTACTACAAGACCAAACCCTATAATTAGTTCTTTAGTGAACTTTATTTCTGAAATGGGCCATGGTTTATCACAGATGTTGTCAAAAATGTTATTAAATATCTTTCTCAAGAAAGTGAAACAAAGCGATGAGTTATCAAGACAAATGGACATGTGGAAAAGGAAATTCATCCCGAAAGATAGGGTCACAAAATCCAAAGATGATGGTGAAGGGAGACCTCAGAACAAGAGCTGGACAGCAAATATAAAGAACAACTCATCAGAATGGAGCGGGAAGACGGAGAACTTCTCCGAGATAAACTAATTCATTAAATTTAACAAATCTAAATTGAGAAATTCCCTGATGTGCTTAAATATGCCAAGAAGAAATATATATTGTCACCTGAAATCTTGAGGATGAATTAATGGTAAGTATAATAAAAATTAAAAGATAAGGGAATTATTAACTCAAGGGAAAACAAAAAAGTCATAAAAATGTACAATCATACTATACCACATGGCTCAGTCACAAACACTATTTCATAGGCAAATAATAAAAATGCTAAAATTAATTTAAGCAAAACCTGATAGAATCATATTTTAGGATTGAAAAATGAGAAAACTGTGTATAGAATAATGTATGATGGATATTTATTTTCAACAGTATAAATGCAATGAAAGTTTCTTTACAAATAAATAGTAACAATGTATGCATGTCACTTAGAATTATGGAGTTGATTGACTGGTAAACCACAGGTTTAGAAAACCATGTATATGAATAACTATTATGAAAATAAAAATTAAACTAAGAACAGATAACAATAACAAAATTGCTCATGGAACATTATTGTGATGGAAGCTTGAGGAGCAAAGCATAAAACCATGGCAGATGAGGCAAGAGACAGTGAGGTCCTGCACCCTGCTAGGCCTTCCAGTTCTGCTAAGAAGCTTGGCAGCCAGGTTGCTTGCAATGGGAAGCCACTGCAGGTTTTTAGCTGAGAAGCAATAATCTCCAAATTCTATTTTACATGGATGTTTGGGCTACAGCCTGAAGATCACCTCCAAGAGGGCCAAGAGGAGGAGGATGAAGGTCGGAGGCTCTTGTACTCGTTCAGGTGGTTAATGATGGTTTGGGAACAGGGTGGTTGGTGACACGGGAGCATTAATAATATTTGACACATTTAGGAGGGAAAATCAGCAATATGTAGTGATAATTACTATGAGTGGGCAAGAATAACTGAGATGTTTCTAGTTTGCATAACTGAGAAAATATGAACACAGAAAAAAACATGCTTCCACCATAAAAAGAGATAATTGGAAGTTTTTCAGGTTTTTTTTTTTGTTGTTGTTTTTTCATTTTGTTTTTGTTTTGAGACAGAGTCTTGCTCTGTCACCCAGGCTGGAGTGCAGTGACACAGTCTTGGCTCACTGCAACTTTCATCTCCCAGGTTAAAGAGATTCTTCTGTCTCAGCCTTCCAAGTAGCTGAAATTATAGGTACCTGCCACTATGCACAACTAATTTTTATATTTTTAGTAGAGACAGGCTTTTGCCATGTTGGTCACGCTGGCCTTGAACTCCTGACTTTGGGTGGTCCACCCACTTCAGCCTCCCAAAGTGCTGAGATTACAAGCATGAGCCACCGTACCTGGCCAGAAGTTTAGTTTTGTACATATTGAGCTTGAGATGAATTTGAACACAGCTGCCAAGGAAGCAGCTTCAAGGAGAAATCTGAGCTGCAAACCTCACTTTAAGAGGCAGATCTGTATTGATATTGGGCTATATAAAATTTGGCATGTCAAGCTTGATGTAAAATGTTGGTTATGAGATAAAATATAAAATGGAAAGAGAGAAGGCCTTTTCTTAAGGGCAATCTTAAGGGCAATGCTTAAGAAAAACAAACATTTAAGGAAATTCCATTTGACCCAGCAACCTCACTAATGGGTATATACTCAAAGGATTATAGATCATTCTATTAGAAAGACACATGCACATGTATGTTCATAGCAGCACTGTTTACAACAGCACAGACCGGAACCAACCCAAATGCCCATCGACGATAGAATGGACAAGGAAAATGCGGCACATATACACCATGGAATACTATGCAGCCATAAAAAATGATGAGTTTGTGTCCTTTGTAGGGACATGGATGAATCTGGAAACCATCATTCTCAGCAAACTGATGCCAGAACAGAAAATCAAACACCAAATGCTCTCACTCATAGGTGAGTGTTGAACAATATGAACACAAGGACACAGGGAGGGGAGCATCACATACTGGGGATGGATAACATGGGGAGAAATGTCAGATGTATGTGACGGAGGATGGAGGCAGCAAACCACCTTGCCATGTATGTACCTATGCAACAATACTGCATGATCTGCACATGTACCCCAGAACCTAAAGTATAATTAAAAAAAAATTATTTACTACTTAGTATAATTTTGAAACAGTAATTTGGATAAGAACTCTCAGACATGGGCATACATACATTTTAAAAGTCACGTGAAATTAAAACAGAAAAAGCAAAAGTAATAAATGCACTATAAAATTTTCATGAATTGGTACAATCAGTGGATATATTTCTGAGAAACATATCACTAGAAGAGTCATAAACTTTGCAATAAAAATGCAATTGTCAAAAAAAAATACAAACATTTAGGGGTTTGTTAGAGAGGCAAGAATTAGCATAGAAGGAAGAGTGTGGGGAAAGCAGGTGACAATTTAAAATGCTGCGGCAAGAAGTAACGTGAGGACAGGAAAATGTCCTTAAGATTCATGTTTGTAAATGCGACAGCACCAATGCAGTGATAGGAGCAGAAGCCAGGCCAGAGTGTACTAAGAAGTAAGTCAAGGGTGACCAAAGTCAATAATCATATAATTGTACATTTTAAAATAATTAAAAGAGCATAATTGTTTGTAAATGCTTCAGGGGATGGATACCCCATTTTACATGGTGTGATTATTATGCATTGCATGCCTGTATCAAAACATCTCATGTACCCCATAATATACAAATCAACTATATACCCACAAAAATTAATGTAAAAATTTTAAATTAAAAAAAATAAGTAAGTCAAATGTTGGGAAATACAGACAGCTCTTAAAAGTTAGGCTACTACATAGGAGATAAAAGAGAATTCACGGTCATTCTCAAGTAGCAGTTTCTCTTCCTAGGTCATCTTCCTTTTCTAGACAAAGTAACTACATCTTTTGTTTAGGATAAGTGGCGCTTACCATTGTTCATAGCTTTCAGTTCCTTGGGGGTTTTTAGTATCCTGTCATCCTTCTTACCATATTATATTTGTTTTTGCTATGTGTTACTTTCACTTCCTTTCTCATGCCCCTTGCAGATCTGACTCAGTCTATTAGTTCTTTGGCATCTTTTTAGGAACCCTAGGGCATTTCTGTCAGTGTTGCTCATTAGAATCATTTACCACTATGAGCACGAAATTCATTGCTGATATCTCCCCTGCAAGATCAAATCTCTTGTTTATTTAAAAACTCACATTCTTGGTTGGGAGCAGCAGCTCACCTATAATCCCAGCACTTTGAGAGGCAGGGGTAGTTCGACCACTTGAGATCAGCCTGGGCAACATGGCTGTCTCTACTAAAAATACAAAAAAAAAAAAAAAAAATTATCTGGGTGTGGTGGCACACGCCTGTGGTCCAGTTACTTGGGAGACTAAGATGAGAGAGTCACTTGAACCTGAGAGGCAGAGGTTGCAGTGAGCGGAGATCACCCCACGGCATTCCAGTCTGGGCACAGAGTGAGACCCAGTTAAAAACAAAACAAAAAACACCCTCACATTCTGAAACCTGAAATCTTGTATACTTTTTCTCTGAATTTGCAACATCTAAATACCTCAGGTCTGAGTCCTGTTTCTTCTCCTGTCATAAATTATGGGCATCATGGTCTCCTTTTTCTAAGATACCTTGGCTTCCAATACATAAACCACTTCTTTTTTGTCAGAGATAGAACTTTGTTTAAGGCTTTCCTTTTGGGAGATTAATTTTTTAGTGAAGCAAAATTATAGATCATTAGATGTTTTGCCTTTAGCTGAGTAAAACGTCTAGCACATATATAGTAACTTGGAACCTCTGTTGCTACATTCTCCCTCAGTACTATGCTTGAGGCCGGGTATTGAAATACATAATTTCTTCCACGGAATTAAGTGGCTTGGAGTATACACATATGTTCATCCACTCAACAAATATTTATTTAGTGCCTACTGTGTGCCAAAACAATATGGCTTGTTTTGCTTTCTCCTATCATGTTTTTTATAATGCATTTCAAACAAATTCTCTAAAACGAAGACTGGAGTATTTGAAAGGATAAACAAATCAATAAGATATATTAAAATGCTCCACTCTAGCTCGGTTCAAACCAAAAAATAATTTTAAAATGTTGATCCTGTGGCCAACCCAATTTTGATGCCATGAAGGTTGATAAGAAATATCCTTTAAACCAGCTACCACATCTTCATGTTTACCATGCTCCGGTAGGGTGGCAAGCATTTATACACATGCTCATAAGTCATCCACAAAACAACCTTAGGACATGTTTTTCTTTTTTTTTTTAACACATGGGAAAACTGAGATTAAAGAAATCAACTAAGTTTGCTGGTATCACACAGTAATGGGTGAAGCTGGCTTACAATTCAGATCTGTCAGACTTCGAAGTGCCCTTGAGGAATTTACAGTGTAGTTTTGTGGTATAGAGATCCCTGTGGAGAAGTCATTAAGAAAATGGTGAAAAGAACAGAACATAAACCACAACGAAAACGGCTTCCAGGAAGAATGACACTAGCTTCTCCATCCATCCAATTTCATTTGAGGCTCACATTTTGAGGTTCACACTCTGGTCCTGGCCCCCCACTGATAATTTTAAGAGCTCTTTTAAGAGCTCACTGAATTGCATCATCAGAATATATGATTATATGACAATTTTTTTTTGAGATGCACCAATGCACTCTGTCGCCCAGGTTGGAGTGCAGTGGTACAGTCTTGGCTCACTGCAATCTCTGCCTCCCAGGCTCAAGTGCTTCTCCTGCCTCAGCCTCCTGAGTAACTGGGATTACAGGTGCCCACCACCACACCCAGATAATTTTTATAATTTTAGTAGAGACAGGATTTCACCATGTTGGCCAGGCTGGTCTTGAACTCCTGACCTCAGGTGATCTGCCCACCTTGGCCTCCCAAAGTGCTAGGATTACAGGTGTGAGCCATTGTGCCTGGCCAATATGATGATCTTTAAAGTCACTTTGTACCCACCCATGCATGTAAACATACAGAATGAACCTCCTTGACCAGGAAGGAACCCTAATAGCTTTCAGAAGCTGAATTGCTTCCACTACCATCTTCAAGACAAATTTCAAGTATAAGTTGGATTTTACTGGGTCTTCTAAATGATTTTTTTGGGGGCAGGAATTATCTGACACAGAGAACAGATAATGGTACTAGGCAGCTGTAGGGTGAAATGTGAAGCTTTGTAAGAAGACTAAACCAGGGATTGACTGTTGTCCTTGAGTTTTTTTGGCATTCCTCTGTCCAGGGGTATCAGAGGTTTGAAGCACCTGAGTTCAATGATTGAAATTGACATTCTGTCAAATAGGCAAACCAGAGGGTTTTCTTAAAAATACTATATTTGGGTGAAATCTTGATGAAAAAGGTAGAAAATATGCTGTTATGGAAGTACAGAGTCAGACCACTGAAGCCCCTAACTCCTGTGAATTAGTGGTTATTACACGCGGAGGGAAACACAAACTTCGTTGATACTTTTCCCATCTACTGTGAAATATTGAAACTCAGCTGTGATGTAGCATTTAACTGCACATCGAATCAAGAGTCCAGTAATAGAAATTGCCTTTTTGCAGTAGAAAACAAGGTTAGAAGCAAACCAAAATAACACATAAAACAGATCTCCATGGAGAAAATTGAAGGCTGTTTCTAGCATGTAAAGATCGAGAATGCAATTCTTGTTCTGTGAAAAGCTTTTTTCCTGGGGTTTTAAATTTTCCTCTTGATTATGTGTGGAATCAAGGGGTGTCTGTGTGATTGTACCCATGCATGACTCTGAGGAACAGAAATGGGGCAGACACAGACAGATGGTGACAGGCTCATTTTTAAGCCCAACCAGCAGGGAGAGAAGTCAAGAACGGAAGGCAGATCATACAGTTGGCACTAAATTTTCATTTCCAAATTCTACATCTTCGGCTGGTTAAAACTAAGTTTACTTTACTGGTAAATGATAAATTCAGGAAAAAAAATAGTGAAAACAAGTCCTTTATTGAACTAGCTAATTTTAAAATTTAAAAATAATCATTCATACTCCATGTTAACAAGGGTACAGGAAAAAGAATGTTCTCTTGCACTGTACTTGATTTGTAAATTGGAACAGTCTTTCTAGAAAACAATTTTATATACGAATCATTATTTATAATGGAGAAGAACGACAAACAATCCTACTTTCTCAAAGCCAGAAGACTTCCATATCCCTGTGAGCACATCAATAAAAATTAGGTTTTCAACTAATTTTAAAGATAGAGAAACCTGGACATAATACCATGTTTTGCAAACCAAATGAAATACAAATCAAATACCCAGCATAATTCTCATAGATGGATATATAGTGAGGTATTTTTTCCCAAAAATACATAATACACTCAAAATGTTATCAATTATAATCTTAGTACTAAGCAATGAGTCATTTTATTTTTACTGCTACAGCACATTTTTAAAAATTTTACTTTATAATACAGAGTATTTTAGTGAAATGTGTTTAAAAACAATATATTTTCTCCTTTTTGAATGCAAATCGTTTTGCATCTGCCAATGCATTTTTCAAAGTATATCCCCATGTTATCATAGAAAAAGAATTCTCCTCAGCCAGGAGAAACACATCTCCATTGGTTTTGTTGAGTCTGGGCTCATAAACCCCTTCTTCTACTGTGTGATATGACCAGAGGTGAATGTCAGAATCAGGATCACAGAGTGTAAAAAAATACAAATACATATGCTCCATCTCTCAATTACTTCAACTCTCCACAAGACGAGTTCCACAAGAGAACAATGGCCAGATATTCGCGGAGTACCTTCCATGAATATACTCTCTAAAAAGCACGTGTCTACCAATGGATGTCAAAAGAGAAAACAGAAAAGAATCACAATACCCAACTTGCATAAAATGAATATTTGATGACTTTGCTCAGACACTCTCACTGCTATGTTCTAGTAACTTCTCAGGTCATTGAAAGCCTACTATAGTTGTCTGAAGGCTTCTTACTCTCTTCCTTCTTGAATCAATCCATTCTCCTTAAACACCCAAATCAACTAAACTTGTATAACACTTCTGCCTGTATTTGTTGCTCAGCTTTGTTAGTTTCTGCATATACATTAATATGACTTTATACAATTAATTTGCTATGCTGCAGACACTTTTCTATGCACACATTCTCTCTCCCTTTATTCTTTTTCTATTTCAGTTCATTTAATCAGCAAAACCATCTAATAGGCAACGAATATTAGCTCTATTGTTCCTAGGAGAAACTTGGAACAGAAAAAGGCTAATTCTCCCAGGGATGCATGACTAATTCGTAGTGAAGTTAGGACTCAAATTCAGGCAGTTTATCTCCTAACATTCTTCCTTTACCCCATTACTGTACACTGGCTGCACATGATAGCTCCGTACAGATGTTTCCTCACTTGGGCCAAACACTTGACATATGACATATGACAATTTATCAGGCCTCAGAAAAAAGTCTGATCACAATCCAATATGCAGTATGCCTTCTCAGGTTAGCAAAAACAATTTAAAGTCTAGAGTAATGATCCTCAGAATACTCACAGATCAAGTTTTTGTTTTGCCCGTAGTAATATGAAAACCAGACTAGACTTTTGTAATCCCCACCTCCCCTCAGATCTACAGAATCATAATCTCCAGAAACTTTTATATATATACATATCTACATAATTATATATAGGGTATATTTTATTGTATATCTTTTATTTATAATATTCTATGTTTTATATATAAATGTTTATATGTATGTTTACATATATATAAATATTATATATATACATATATATATGTACATAAGGCAACTAATATTATTAGCTCTAGTATGACTAGGAAAAACATGCAACAGAAAAAGACTGATTCTCCCAGAGATGCATGACTATGTGTGTGTATGTGTGTGTGCGTGTGTATGTGTGTGTATGCATGACTATGTATATAGAAAACATTTTGAGAACTGAATGGGAGTTTCTTAGCTGGTCTTTGGAAAGCAGGTAATATATAAAATGTACACAATTGGAAAAGTATGCAAGGTGGCAAGTAGTATATACATATACATACATACATATACATATATATATATGTATATGCTCTACAACTGATTCTCATGCAGACTGAAGTTTGCTACCCATTAATCTAAGGGATTGAGGGCATTTCCATCTGGACCATTTGGATGGTCATCAGCAGATAAAATAAGACTGTTTATAGTCAAGGGACAGCCAGGATTCTTGGTTTAAGATTTCATCCAGGCAGTGTTTAATATCAGGCCATCTCCTCCTTAAGCTTTAAGCATTTTCCTAATTTTGACATGCATTTCTTTAGGGCAATTTAAGTACACAGTTATGTACCTTTCTGGATGGATGTATGAACAGATGGATGCAATTCTTCATATTTGTATTTGGAGGAAAATATATATAGCATCAAATCTAGAAAACATTAACCGTGTTTTTCATCATGCTATCCCTTTTTGTCAGAAAAAGAAAATACATATGTATTATGTTATTGATACTTCCCTTTCCACTGCTTCCTAAATAAATCAGTAGAGATTATTCTGTACACTTATGGTATTGTGGTATCAATTTTGTGGTGTGGTGGATTTGGGGGCATTTTGCATCACAATGATATTGAAAGTGAATTCTACTGAAGTAGTCATTTCTTCCTGTAGTAGGGTAGTTGAGAATATTCTGTGAAGCCTGATTAGAATAACTGCAAATGTAGCTTTGTCAACAATTAAAATAAGACACCAAATGACAGTCATAGACTGTGAAAAGGGTGTATTCCTCATGTCTGACATACATTTGAGCTATTCGAATCTCCGTCCATCACTTAAACTACTTTGACCCCTGTTTCCTCATACTTAATAGGGTTGGTTTTCATCTAAATTTTCTAATAGGGCTCTTCTAAGTTTGAGGACTGTTGAGTTCATCTTGGCTGCTGTCACTATAAATCTGAAGTTTATTTCATTCTAGAAGCTTTATTGGCCAGTAGTTAGATCAACAGACTGTAGATTTTAAAACTTAGAAATATTATCAATATGAACATTTTGACTCATTTAAGATGACCCCTGTGGGAATGTTTTCTAATCAGCTAAGTAAAAATTATTATTCAGCCAGTATAAGGCTACTTTCTTTAGTCAAGACAATGAGGAATGGATATATCACTTTCCCTAGAAAATAAGGCTTTTGCATGAAAAAAGATTATGACATACTCACACAGAAATTATTCATGGGGCACAATTTTCAAATAAAACTCTTATTATATTGATAGACATTGAAATTGCTGCTTGTTGAGCAGGGACATAAATATCCATTCTGCCCAAAACAAATTTAGCAAAATCAAAATATATAACACTAAGAACATTTCAGCTTTTCTCTAACACATGGAGCCAGGCTTACATGCCAACCCAATTCTATCGCCTCTCCTCATTAAGCTTGAAAGCATATTTTGTGTTGCTTTTAGCAGCTCCTAAAATTTCTTTGTCTCTTCGCACAGCACCATAAAAGTTCCCACCTGACAGATCATAAATCGTCCTCACAAAGCAGTCTGTCCCCTGGCATACACTGGCTACACCCTATTCTCCAGATACGTTACTAACAGCATTTATGCACTTTTGCACAAAACTTAGTTTCAAGATCTGGAAAATGCTTGACCCTGTCCTATCAATTCATAGCAGGGAATGGCCCACTTTTGACAGAGCATTTATTCACACTGAGAGTGAAAGGAGAGAAAGTTTTCTCTGTGATGAAACACATTCAGAACAATAAAAAGTGGGTTATCTGAAGTCAAGGATATCTAGACGCACAAATATGACCTGGATATTAGGATTTTCTCACACACTCCAGGATCCATATTGGTGGTATCTTTAACCCTGCCTCTAGATGACATTTAGGCTATGTAACTTGTATGTCACTCTATTATTACAAATAACGTCATCTAGAGGCAGGGTTAAAGATACCACTCTATTATTATTTGTAATAATAGAGTGACATACAAGTTACATAGCCTAAATGTAACTTGCACTTTTTTGAGAACCTACCAGATTCTAGACTTCATTCCCCAAGCACTTTTTTGAGAACCTACCAGATTCTAGACACTTTGCCAAATGCTGTCTCAAAGACAGAAGGGACACAGGCCCACCACAGCTGTATGCAGATTTGTGGGTGGCACGTGCAGCTAGGCAGGCACATTCGGTGAAATGCAATAGAGGTGTTATGAAGCAAGGAGAAACTTACTCTGTGGGAGAGAAATAGGAGTCAGGAAGGTTTTTATAGAGAACATGAAATGTAAGAAGAAATTTGAGATCTGAATGGGAGTTTCTCAGTGGTCTTTGGAAAGCAGGTAGCATATAAAATGTGCACAACTGGAAAAGTATATGGTGGCAAGCAGTATACATACGTATATATCTCCATTATATAAGGATATATCCAGTATATACATATATATTCAATATACAAGGATATATATATATATATATGTATATATATAAGGTGGCAAGCAGCATATATATATCCAGTATATAAGGATATATCCAGTATATATATCTCCAGTTTATAAAGGTATATCCAGTATATATATATATATATTCAGTATATAAGTATATATATATATATATATATGTATATATATAAGGTGGCAAGCAGCATATATATATATATATATATATCCAGTATATAAGGATATATCCAGTATATATATATATATATATATATGTATCCAGTATATAAGGATATTTATATATATATATAAAGTATATAAGGATGCCAAGCAGTTCTGAATGAGTATAATCCATGTTCTACATGGTAAAGATGAGGTGAAGCTAGAGAGGTTAATAAAGTCACAGCCCAGGAGGCCCTAGATGTGAGTACAGGAACCCCCTTTATCTGTGGTTTTGCTTTCTGTGATTTCAGTTTCCCATGGTCAACTGTGGCCTAAAATACTAAATAGACAACTCCAGAAATAAACAATTGGTAAGTTTTAGATCACATGCTCTTCTGAGTAAAGCGATTAAATCTCGGGCTGTCCGGCTCTGTCTTAGGTGGAACGTGAATCATCTTTCTGTCCAGCATCTTTATGTTGTATCTGCTACCTGAATTCAGTAGATTTCTTGTTATGAGATGCAGTCATTATCATAGTGCTTGTGTCCAAGTAACATTATTTTTTTTGAGATGAAATTTTGCCCTTGTGGCCCAGGCTGGAGTGCAATGGTGCCATCTCGGCTCACAGCAACCTCTGCCTCCCAGATTCGAGCAATTTTCCTGACCCAGCCTCCAGAGTAACTGGGATTACAGCCATCCATCACCACACCTGGCTAATTTTTGTATTTTTAGTAGAGATGGGGTTTCACCATGTTGGCCAGGCTGGTCTTGAACTACTGACCTCGGGTGATTCACCCACCTCAGCCTTCCAAAGTGCTGGGATTACAGGCATGAGCCACCGTGCCTGGTCAGATAACATTTTTATACTTAATAATGGTCCTAAAACATAAGGGTAGCAAGGCTGGCATATCGTTATAATTGTTCTACATTATGTTATTGCTGTTAATCTCTTACTGTGCCTAATTTATAAGTTAAATTCTATCATAGGCATGCATGTATAGAAGAAAACAATATACATATAGGGTTTGGTATTACATGAGGTTCAGGCATCCTCTAAGGGTCTTGAAACATATATCCTGAGGGTAAGGGGTGACTATAAAGAGCTTTAGCTTTATTTCTTTGTTAATAAAAAATAAGTGAGGATATGGCATAGTGAAGTTAAATGGCCAGATGTTGACACTCTTATTTAAATATCATTAATGCAAATAACTACAAAAATAATAACCAGTTTGATAGAATGCAAAAATGGCCACAAATTCTCTCCATCCCTATACGTTTGATCCTTTGCAAAGTGCCTCTTAAGCTTCTCCCATCCAAGTTCCAATGAGTTTCTTTATTCACATAGTCTTTGCTTTGTGATGTCCTTTGCTTGATGGGAAAATAGCAAACACACACCATCAAAGATTTGACACTTTTCATAGAGAGAGTTGCACTCACTTGCTGTTCTTGAAAACCTCAAACTGTATGTAATGCAGCCTGGGCAAGCCTCCTGAATAATGACGGACATGCTTCCAAGTCATCTTCTGGCTCTGCCTAGCAGCCTGATAATAGGCTGAAATGTGAGTGAGGCCATCCTTGATCTCCTGGTCACCAACCCAGCCATGATGTGTCCTGACAGGTGATTATAGAAATATCAGAGGGAAAGAACCAAGAAAGATCAACTCAGCTATCTCAGACAAGAAAAGCTACACAATCAACTCAAATAATTGGAGTTAAATGAATGGTTGTTTTAATCCACTGAGCTTTAGTATAGTCTAAAAAAACCTTGACACAACAAATAGCGCTATTAAATACTGATAGAATTACAGTGACAATCTGAAAATTTTATGTCCCTCACCTCATGGAATTCTACATAAAACCTTATGAGTTATGATTTATGTTCCAGTTTTATGGGTAAGGAAACTGATCTATAGCCATTCTTTTTGAATATTGAGTAAAATGAGCTACAGAGAAGGTCAAATAAGAAATCCAAACTAAACTTACAAACCAAAGAGTAAAAATAGAGTAATTCTTTGACTGGGGATGGTGATGTGTGGTCCTATACAAATTCTATTTGCCTCCAGAGATTTTACAAAACTATCTAGACAGCCTCTGTGAGACATATCCAGTATTGTGTACCTGGTTTGTAAACTTAATTTCTGACTAAGTACAGTCAGGAATACAAATGAATGGAACAGAAGTATGTTGGATATGAGAAGAAAGCAAGGTAGAGCACATACTTCTTTTAAAATAGGCAACCTACATCTAATTGTTATCATGAAAAATGTGGGCCCAATATTTTCACACCTTCTAAGTCTTCAGGAAAGCTAGAAATCTGAGCTTAATGTGAAATATTCTAGCACAGTTGACAGGTTTGAACTGTGTAGGTCCAGGTCCACTTACGAGCGGACTTTCTTCATCTCGGCCATCTCTGAGACAGCAAGACCAACCCCTCCTCTCCCTTCCTCTCCCTTCTCCTCTTCGGCCTCCTCCACATGAAGATGATGAGGATGAATAAGTGTATGATGATTCACTTCTGCTTAATGAATAGTAAGCACATTTTGTTTTTCTTATAATTTTCTTAGTCACATGTTCTTTTCTCTAACTTACTTCATTGTAAGAACACAGTATATAATACATATAGTATACAAAATATGTGTAAATTAGTGATGCTATTGGTAAAGCTTCGGTCATTAATAGACTATTGGTAGTTAAGTTCTGGGGGAGTCAAAGTTATATACAGATTTTTGGCTGCATGGGATGTCGGCACCTCAAATACCATGCTGTTCGATGGTCAACTGTTTTTAAATAATTGTAACAAATTCATAGCAACGTAAATGCCAGGTGGGAAAAACTCAATGTTTGTGTTCCCCCAAAATTCATATGTTGAAGCCCCAACCCCAAATGTGATGCTATGACACAGCGGGCCCTTTGCAAGGTAATTAGGTTGAGGTCATGAGGGTGGGGCCCCCATGGTGGGATTAGTGTCTTTATAAAAAGAGGAAGAGACATCAAAGCTTTCTTTCTCCCCCACGTAAGGACACAGCAAGAAAGTAGCCTCTGCATGCCACAAAGAGGGTCCTCACCACAACTTTACTGTGCTGGCACCCTGATCTCAGACACCCCAGCCTCCAGAACTGAGAGAAGTAAACATTTGTTGCATCATACCTGCCAAATGGCATTATGTTACTGTGGCATGAGCTGACTAAAACAGAAGGTGTGTCACAAACCAAACATCTTTGCTAGCATTTGGCTGGTGGGCATCCAGTTTGTGATCTTGAATCAATAGCTTGGATGAAGGTAGTGAGGACAGGTCGGCCTATTGATTTTGAAGCTCCTGAACTCGCCAGCATCCTTCGAAGTTCAATGTGGGACTGGTGGTTTCACAGGGACAGTTTACCTGGAGGACCCGAGTCCATTGGTCAAGACTTTTACTTAAAAAAAACCCACCATTTGGGCACTATTCTGGCACTAGAAATGGTGAAAACTTAGCACCTCTGGCTACTAAACTGTACCTATCAAGATTTAGTGTTGCAAACCTTTCCTAGCTACAAGCCAGAAAACATTTCGAAAGCCTGGTCCTTCAAAAGTCCTGCCTTTTAGCAACTAGTTTCCTCCCACTGCCCAATGTGCTAGAACTTCTTGCCAATTCTGTCATCTCCCTTATTTACTCTGGAAGGATGCTCAGTTACTCCTGGTTTGAAGTCATTTAGTTCTATCCACACTTTCCAAAAAACTGCCGTGTTATTTTCTTGGAGCTCTGCCTGTCTCTCTCTGGATGGTTCTTGAAATTCTGTTTTGTTTGCATCGATGAGAAAGCTAAGGATGTTCCCCCCTCGTTCCCTATCCCAGCAGGTTGCATGACAGAGGCTTGTAATTTAAGCCTATTTTTAGTGAGATCGCCTGCAGGTCACATTATGGCCAGAAGAGGGCAGCATTGAGAAAGGCCAAATTGCCACAGCAGGGACCACTCAACTCCAATGAAGACCCCTGACTTTATAAATTTTATTGTACATTTTACCAACAAATCTTACTTTCTCTTTGATACCAGGCTGCCTGCCCTATGCAGGTGACAGTGGCAAATGGGCCGGAATTTCAATGTCTTCTTTGTATTGATTTCCATTTATTTTGATCTTTACGGTCCTTTCTCTTTGCCAGAGAAAGTTTCTGACCAAGGGAAATGTGATTTAAACTCAGCTTCTTTCTAAATTGCAGCACTTTAAAACACACAAGTAAGTGATAAGACAACTGACAGATAAGGGTCAAAGAGGACTGATCAAGGGTAAGTTGTAGGAAACCACATCAAGGCAGAATTTGGGCGAAAAGGAAGCCCTCATGTGCAGGTCCGTGTTTTCCTCTCTGTCTCAGGCTCTGAGAATAATTGTACCTTTGGACAGTAGAATTTGGCTTTGCATAATTTCAGCTAAGGAGCTCAAACACTACAAAATTAAGCCAGGTTATATTTTTGAATTTGCTCTGATCTGTACAATAGGACTAGAAACATGAAGTGTGCTTATAACACCTGTTCCAATACCTGCACCCTGCTTCAGTCGCCTGTCAATAGTTGAGCTCCTTAGACATAAGGTCATGCCTTTCTTATTCCGGGTTTTCCCGCTGTACAGAGGTGTGTAAAACCAAACCAATTTTTTTGAACCTCGGATCCATTGTGAATTTTTCCTAACGTTTTTCTGCCTAATTCTTTACATACATTATTTTCTAAAATTCCTCATTCCTGCGTCTAGCTTTTTTCCTATTTTACCACTCTGCCAGCTGACTTTTTATGGCCTATCAGGGAGTTGGTTGTTCATCTACTTATCACCTGGATGTGCCCCACCTTTGACCTCAAGGCCTTTTTCCATCTCTTTTCAGGTTTAGCATTCCTGATCTGCTGCCATTTTAACATGAAAGAAGTGTGGATTCTTTTCCATTATTCTTTCTGGGTAGAATGCAGTAGATCACATCAAGTCAACAAAGCTTGTTTGCAATAACTAATAAAAACAGATGACATATATATCCTATTTTAAAAGACATGGGAGAGCTGCAAAATTAATGAGGACTAAATGAATTAACATTCAGGGAGAAGTGAACTTGGATTTTTGATGTGTTGAAACTCACAGGAGATTTTCTCCCTTGAAGGTATTTTTCCATTTTGGATGTGGGCCAATAATCAGACTTGTCAAAAGCTGAGGGTGTCTACTAAAGGAAAGGGAAAACAGTGTTTTTGTTTTTGTTTTTAAATACACAGGTTGATAAAACAGATTAGAATATAGTAGAGCCCCCAAACACACAGCTGTTTTCTCCACAGGGCATTTGCTGAATTTGGAATGGCATGGGAGTATGGATAGCTAGATCAAAAACTGCTAAAAACAGCAAGAAATCTCTTATGGTCTCACGGTGTTTTAAAAATAAGGTCCAACCAGAAGGACTCAACCTATGACTAGTCTCTCCTGAAGGACTTGAGTAGGAAACTAAAGAACTAAAATTAAAACTCTAGAGGGTAGCAGTGAATCTCTCTGTTTTCCAGAGTGAGATCAAAAGCTCAGGGATGCCACATTACAAACAGAGAGAACTCAAAGCTGAACAGAGCCTTATGGAGACCCCAGCTATGAAGAGAACATGCAAACCCCTGACTGTCATGATCAGTGGCCCACATTCTCTGCTGACAGGTTAAACATTCTCTGGGGGAAATACAGCATCATTTAAAGTTTCTTTTTACCCTAAAAAAAAAATCATAAACATAAACATGTTTCTGTGGCAGGAAAATGTATCTGAAAATCAAGAGAAAAGATGCAATGGAAGCAAACTTGCAGGTAATCTAAATAGTGGTTTCAGGTGACAGAGACTGTTAACTGTCTATTTTAAACACAGGAATCTTCTTAGGATTTTGGTATCTGTCAATATTTCTGGAATTTCTTTTCACCTGTTGTCATTTCCAATGCTACCTGCTGCCCATTGTTGCCTCTAGAACTCTGTTTAGATATACGGTGGTCTACTCTCTTTATGTTGAAATCTTAAAATCCAGTCTTATTACCCCGGCATAATGCACCTCTAAAAAGAAATAGTCTAGATTGTTTCAATGAATTGCGTAATGACTGCCTAGCTCACACCTGCATAGCTGTGAAAACATAGGAGTAGTGGGACTTTTCCTGTCTTTGAAGCTGACCATGAATGGAAGAAGAGAGGAGAAAGCACTTCACTGACTGTTATAGTTTTGTTTTGTTTACTCTTTTGTTTTCTAAATGGACTAGTTGCTGATATGACTGGTCCTGCAAAACACTAAGGAGTAAACCTGGTGACAGATGTAGGGAAGAGCGGAGGTGAGGGAAAAGGGTTGGTTGTTCCATGGATTTTCCCAAGAAAAGTCTATGCAGCAACAGTAGCCTGCCCAACTTAGAAAAGGAAGAAAAATGAATCCCCAGCAGTTTTTTGCCTAAGCAATGCAAAGGAGGCCACCGGCTCACTATTTCAGGACAAGAGAGGTACAGGGTGAGATCATATCACTTTGATTGAAGACTACAGATTACCCCTGGAAAGGGGTACACAGGTGACCGACACACCAATTTCTTCAATATCATGGATGTTAGAAATCCCAGCTTTGCTTTGACTTTCATGACACGTTCCTTTTCCTGCAAAGGCAAACATTTGGAGCAAGGTGTTATAAACAAGACCCTTTCTCCAGGATGATCCTGCAAAAGTGAACTCATGGTTGCTTTAAAGTTGAAAACAGCTCTTCAAAGATGTAGTTATGGAATTCTTAGAACTGTCATGAACAAAATGGCCTTTTCATTGGAATATGCTAGAGAGATTATTCAGCTCACAATGACGGGATTTTTCTTTAAATCATGTCTAGTGATGGCAGCCACATTGCCTAGTCTGTGTTCTATTCTGTGAGGATCTTGGGTTTTGTGCAGACGTTTATGAGGTGAGACAGCAGAGAGCTGGGCATGTGAACATGGATCTCAGGACAAAGCTCTAGTTTGCCTGTTTACGTTAATCAGCAGACGGTAGAAGTGGTTTACCAAAGATGCAGCCCTACATTTCTCTCCCCATACCCTTTCCATACCTTTCACACTTTCCATAGAGAATGCTTCTCCCCTGGCTGCAGCTATCTGTAGCCAGAGGGCCCTGTGTATCCTTTCTCACCTTACTTTGCACATCCAGCTGAGCAAAGTTTATTCTGTTTTATGTACCATAATCTGTCATGGCCGAGTTTGTTATAACAAGATCTGAACAGATGGGGAATGGTTTGCTCAAGAATTACTTGCATATGAGTGACCTATAGAAAAAAATTGGAAGCTGGGATGCAATCCCTGCTATCAAATCCCAAACTCGTTATCCTCCCTGCAGGACGCCCGTGTATCTCGCCCCCACATGAAGGTGTTAATGACTATTCCAAAGACCTATAAAGGAGCCTAGTCCTCTGGTAGATAGCACACATAAAAATAAAGGAGTAACACAGCAACAGAGAAAGGCAGCAACAGTTTTTTTTTTTTTTTTGGTCATAACTTGGCTTTCTAGTACACATTTTTTTCCTGTCAAGTGACACATACTTGAAAGATACAAACACAATCAGTTAACAAGGGAATGAAAATACTGCAAATAAAGCAATTTCCTTAGAACTGGAAAATCTCCAGAATTAGATAGATTCTCATCAGCATTTAATAAACATTTTTTAACACCTACTGAGTCCAATTTCATAGTTCTCCAAAGTTCTTGCTAAGTATAACAGAGAAGATAATCAGAAATCCTTATGGACAATATGCTGTCTAAAAGAGTATTAAAAAAAAAAAAAAACAGTTCAGGCAATGAGGGCGCCATTAATCCTCTAATCCAACTGCCTGTATTTATGTTGATTTCAGGAAAAAAAAAATGCCATATTAAGCTGTTAGTGCCCTCTACTCCAAAGAGATCATACAAATACATTTTAAAAATCCATGCTAAACCACAAGTTCTCTGTGGTTTAGTATGTTTTGCAGTGACTGCTCAATTAGATCCAGCCTGAAGCCATTTCTACATTTAAAAAATTACAACATTAACAATATAATCTTTCAACAGCATTTATGGTCAAACTACATATTCTCTGCAGGACCTAAAATAACATGAATGGAGAAAATGAAGACAATAAAGAAAAAATGAAATTTTACTTTTTATGAGATTCTTTCATGGACTCTTCCTTTTGAAATGTACTATGTCTTTTAATCTACCCACATCTTAGATATTTTTCATCTCTATCATAACTTCTCTAACATTTCTCTTTTTAAGGCGGAGTCTTGCTCTGTCACCATGCTGGAGTGCGGTGGCGTGATCTCTGCTCACTGCAACCTCTGCCTCCCAGGGTCAAGTGATTCTCCTCCCTCAGCCTGCCGAGTAGCTAGGACTATAGGTGACCACATCCAGTCAATTTTTGTAATTTTAGTAGAGACAGGGTTTCACCATGTTGGCCAGGATGGTCTCCATCTCTTGACCTCATGATCTGCTCACCTTGGCCTCCCAAAGTGCTGGGATTACAGGCATGAGCCACCACAATCAGCCAACACATCTTTTTCACATATCAAAACTGGGGCATCATTTTTTGCCAGTATGTCAAAAGCTAGCACTTAAATAAGCTAACACTTAAATAAGCTTATACCTCTATTGTCTTTTTCTGTTTTAGGTGAAATCGTTTCATCTGTACAAGTAAAATGGATTTCTTGAAGGTAAGAACCATTGACTTTCATCTTCTACAGTTAACCCTAAATATCATGAAATAAATAAGTGCTAACTTCCATTGTTAATACTTAGTAGAAGATTAATGTCTACATTTCCTTTCTTATGACCAAACACTTCACAGCATGCCTCCTGAAAAACAGCACAAGGAATAGCAAGCTGTTTACTGAATGATAAAAACTGAAGACTTTTTATGAGTTCTGGTAACAGCAGATTTGAAGGTACACTTTCTAGATTTAGTACTACTCCAAAGGCAGCTTAAGGCCTTCTGAAAAATTGAGCTTCAAACTTAGCATCCTGAAATTTTATTGGCTCTCTACACTTTGAGTTCAGCATGGTTAGAAATCTAGAATTTTAACACTGGAAACTTTCCGCACTGTGACTCACAAACTTTGCCAATCATATTCCAAAGCTACTCTAAAAAGTGAGTCACCAGAGTAATGACACTTAACATTTCAACAGCTCTTTATCCCTGTTAGTTAATTATCCTGCAACAGAGAAAATCACAATGGTTCTTATTTCAGAGGAAAATGAATGGTTTTGCTGAAGTTGAGAAGGTTGGTGAAATTGGACCCCAGAACGCTGGGCATTTTGCCTCATATATTCCTGGGGGGATACATTTTCCTCACCCCTTTATTCTCTTCTCCCCAGACATCCTAGCAACAAAAACTTTTCCGCTCAGTTATGCTGGCCTCTATTTACCAAGAATTCAGGCAATTATTCTTTCATCAAACTTTTCTCTGCTGCATTGCTTCCAGGAACAAAGTAAATGACAGTGAGCAATTGAGGATCATCAGACCAATGATTCCTAGCTTTGCCTAAAATTAGGCAAACAATCATGGCTTGAACAGAAGCAGCAGCTGAAGGAAAAATCCATAGGGGTTTGCTGGTTTTCAACCAAATCTTTCACCTACCAAAGTACTGTCACTTCCTCATCAACCCACCATCGTCACCATCCCCATGGCTACACACACGCACATACAGGTACCATTAATTACATGACAAGGGCTTTCAAAATGTGCTTTGAATGTACATACTTAGTATCATATTCTATGTATTGTTTTACAATTCACTTTTTTCTTAATATTATGCATTTTAAATTTCTGCAAAAGAAGAAGGAGAGAGAATGAGAGAAAAGAGAAAGGAAGGAAAGAAGGGAAGGGAAGGGAAAGGAGGCAGGAAAAAAAATTTAAAAAAGGAAAGAAGGAAGAAAATGTATTTATTTCAAATGCTCTAAAGTACTTTGCTGTGAGACTACGTTACATTTTATTAATTAAAAATTAGTGTCCTAATAATTCATCATTGGGCTTGCTCCAGGTTATTTTCCTGATTGCATACAATGTGTCCATGTTGGATGTGATGTGTGATCTTTTTATTCCTGCATCATTTATTAATTTATCTTTACCTCACTGATTTGCTATTTTGTAAATAAGGAAAATTTTGCGGCATTATCTTTTTAAATATTCCTCTTCCTAGTTCTTATTTACCTCATGTTTTTGAACGATAAGAAGTGTTTTGGGTCTTCCTACATAACTTCTGCCTCTTCTAACTTCTACATTTCTTCTGTCTCTTTGTATTTTAGGCCACATTCTTGATGATTATTCAGATTTA
This sequence comes from Sapajus apella, assembly GCF_009761245.1. Taxonomy (NCBI): domain Eukaryota; kingdom Metazoa; phylum Chordata; class Mammalia; order Primates; family Cebidae; genus Sapajus; species Sapajus apella. Next base: position 3,536,762 of record NW_022436971.1, on the reverse strand, counting down.
TGATCTAGTTCATTAACTTTTTCTTTATCTGTGATATTTTTCCACTTAACTCACATTAACCAATGGAAGAGGACAGAAAACGATTAACTGTTATTTCTTTTCTTCTTGTTTTAACTTTCTTTTTAAAAATTTCAACATTTATTATAGGCTCACGGGGTACATGTGCAGGTTTGTTACATGGGTATCCTGCACACAGGTAGTGAGCATAGCACCCGATAGATAGTTTTTCAACCCTTATCCCTCTAGTAGTCCTCAGGTCTATCATTCCCATCTTTAGATCCATGTGTAATCCATGCTTAGCTCTCACTTCCAAGTGAGAATGTGCAATATTTGACTTCCTGTTCCTGTGTTAATTCATTTAGGATAATGACCTCCAGCTGTATCCACGTTGCTGCAAATGACATGATTTTGTTCTTTATTATGGCTGCATAGTATTCTATGGCATATACCTCGCATTTTCTTTACCTAGCCCATTATTGGAAGGCCTCTAGATTGATTCCATAGCTTTCTTCTTGTGGATTGTGCCATGATGAACATATGTGCATGTGTCTTTATGGTGGAATTATTTACATTTCTTTGGGAGTATACCCAATAATGGAATTGCTGAGTTGATTGGTAATCCTGCTTTGAGTTCTTTGAGAAATTACCAAACTGCTTTCCCCAATGGCTGAACTAGTTTACATTCCCACCAGTATTGTATAAGCATTTCCTTTGCTTTGCAACTACACCAGCATCGGTTATTTTTTAACTTTTTAATAGTAGTCATTCTAACTGATGTGAGATGATATCTCATTGTGGTTTTGGTTTGCATTTCCATAGCAATTAGTGATGCTGAACATTTTTTAATATGTCTGTTGGCAGCATTTATGTCTTCTTTTGAAAAGTGTCTGATTGTGTCCTTTACCCACTTTTTTAATAGGATTGTTTTTGCTTGTTGAATTGCTTAGATTCCTAATAGATTATGGATATTAGATCTTTGTTGTATACACAGTTTGTGAATATTTTCTCCATTCTTTAGGTTGTCTGTTTACTCTGTTGATAGCTTATTTGCTGTGTAGAAGCTCTTTAGTTTAATTAGGTCCCATTTGTCAATTTTTTGTTGTTGTTGCTTTTGAGAACTTAGCCATAAATTTCCAAGGCTGATGTCTAGAACAGTGTTTCCTAGATTTTCTTCTAGGATTCTTACAGTTTTAGATACTACACTTAAGTCTTTAATCCATCTTGTTAATTTTTGTATATTATGGGAGGTAGTAGTCCAGTTTTATTCTTTTGCTCATGGTTAGCCAGTTATCCTGTCACTGTTTACTGAAAATGGAGTCCTTTCCCCATTTCTTGTTTTTGTCAACTTTGTTGAAGATCAGATGGTTGTAGGTGTGTGGCTTCATTTATGGGTTTTCTATCCTGTTCCATTCATCTGTGTGTCTATATTTGTATCAGACCGAAGCCTTGTGGTATAGTTTGAAGTTAGCGAAAGTGATGCCTCTGGCTTTCTTCTGTTTGCTTAGGATGACTTTAGCTATTATTCAGGCTCATTTTTGTTTCCAGTGAATTTTAGAATAGCTGTTTTCTATTTCAGTAAAAAGTGATGTTGGTGGTTTGATAGAAATAGCATTGAATCTGTATATTGCTTTGGGCATATGGTCATTTTAACAATATTGATTCTTCCAATCCGTGAGCATGGAATGTGTTTCCATTTGTTTGTGTCATCTATGATTTCTTTCGGCAGTGTTCTGTAGTTGTCCTTGTAGAGATCTTTCACCCTCTTGGTTAGATGTATTCCTTGGTATTTTTTTTTTCTGGCTATTGTAAATGGTTTTGCATTCTTGATTTGTCTTTCAGCTTAAACATTATTAGTGTACAGAAATGTTACTGATTTTTGTACATTGATTTTGTATTCTGAAACTTTACTAAAGTCATTCATCAATGTTAGGAAACTTTTGGCAGAGTCTTTAGGGTTTTCTAGGATAAAATCATATTATCAATGAAGAAAGATAATTTGGTTTTTTCTTTTCCTATTTGAATGCCTTTTATTTCTTTCTCCTGACTGATTGCTCTGGCTAAGACTTCCAGTACTATGCTGAATAGGAGTGGTGAGAGTGGGCATGCTTGTCTCTCCCTCCAGTTCTCCTGAGTAATGCTTCCAGCTTTTGCCCATTCAGTATCATATTGGCTGTGGGTTTATCACAGATGACTCTCATTATTTTGAGGTATGTTCCTTCAATGCCTAGTCTGATGCAGGTTTTCATCATGAGGAATTTTTCTTTTTTTATTTTATTGAAAACTTTATCCATGTCTGTTTAATTTTGCTTATGTGGTGAATCACATTTGTTGATTTCCATATGTTGAACCCATCCTGCATCCCAGGAACAAAGTTCCCTTGATCATGGCGAATTAACTTTTTGATGTCCTGCTGTATTTGGGTTGCTAGCATTTTTGTTGAGAATTTTTACAACTATGTTCATCAGGAATATTGGCAGTATATCTGGTAGAATTCAGCTTTGAATCCATCTAGTATGAGGCTCTTTTTGGTTGGTAAGTTTTATATTAATGATTTAACTTTGGAACTTGATATTGGTCTGTTCAGGGCTTTATTTTCTTCTTGATACAGTCCTGAAAGGTTGAGTGTTTCCAGGTTTTCATCCATTTCCTTTAGGTTTTCCAGTTTGCATGCATAGAGGTGTTCATAATGGTCTCTGAGGATCTTTATTTCTGTGGGATCAGTTGTAACATCACCTTTGTCATTTCCGATTGCAGTTATTTGTATATTCTGTTTTTTGTTAATCTAGCTAGCAGTGTATCAGCCTTGTTTATCCTTTCAAAGAACCCGATTTTGGTTTTGTTTGTCCTTCGTATAGATCTTTGGGTCTCAGTTTTATTCAGTTTTGTGAATGCTCCAGATCTTGTCTCTTATCTATTTTCATTTCAATGGCTACATTTGTTATTGGTTGAATTTTTTGCTCCTAATATCCCTAATAGGCTCTATTTTCTTTATATCATTAAAAATTAGAAACATACTTTTTAATTTTCTCTTTATTGTTGTTCTTTTAGCTCTGGTCTTTGCTTGTAAATTTTCGTGTTTATTGAATCTATTACTTTTTGCCCAAACCAATGGTATTTCTCATATGTTTGTAATTTTTTGTCGTGAGCTTTTCTTGGTAGAAGATATTTTGCTTGAGAATAGGATTCTGAAGTAAATCCTATACTTGTCCTTTCATGTTTTGAATCCTGAAGAAAAAGTACATTTGTTAACACAAGTGACTTATTTTCCACTCTTGGCCCAGGCCATGTGACTTGCTTTTACAGTCTGTTCAAATCCCAATGGGCAATGTTTCTTTAATGCTACAATATCAAAAGGGCTATCATTTATACAGTATGTCTCATTCCCACTTCTTTCTTGATACAGTGCCTGCAGCTCTGACATCCACACCAAGATAGGCAGACATCCTTAAGTATGAATCGACAGTCCTCTTGGTAGCAATGTCTAATCTCCATGGATTTAAGTTTCTTCTTCATTTCTGGCACTAGAAATTTCTTTACATTAATTTGGATGTCTTCCATTCGTTTAAAATTGGGTGTGTGTGATGGAGGCTTCCTTCCCAGATATACGTGGTCAGTTCTTAGTCTCTTTTCTTCTCCGCATCCTTATATAAATCATATACCATTTCCCTATAAATGCCTGGATCAGCCTGTTAACTCTCTTTTTCTTTCTGCTTATGTATTGGTTAACCTTACATTATAGCCACAGTTATTTAATTAACACATTACATCATATCTTAATATTTAAAAGGGCAAGATTCATTCATCTGGCTTACTTAAAATTCCCTTGGCTATTCTCGAACCTTTAATTCCCTGTAGGAATTGTGGAAAAGTCAGTTTGTGGTAGATTTATTATGATTATGGTAAACATTACCACCAAGGTACAGGAAATCATACCCAGATAAATATTTGTTGATGGTACCGTGACCAATCCCACTCATAAGACTGCCTCATTACTAAATTATAACAACAAGCTACTGTGTGTTGTTCAGCTGGGACTTTCTAAAGCAAATGGAAGTTCCACTTCTGTCTCTTGCTCCTTAGAGACATAGCCAGAGTGGTGCTGAGACAAGTCAGTGGGTAGCCTATCCATCAATGGGAAGATGGACCTTTCAGAAATGAACAAATTCTTCCGACGGGAAGGTCAGAACCTGAAAGCGCCAAGGCCTTGAAGAGAAACTCTATGGAGGAGTCATTGCCATACCCACTTATTAAGAAAACACAAACTCCAGGATTATCCTCAATTAATATTTCTAAACTTCTAAGTTAAAGCAGTAACTGAGATTTTTGAACCCAAGAATAATTCTCATTAAGTGCTTGGCCATTGATAAAAGAAGTCTGGACTGGGAGGTGTGGGAAGTTTATTCTTTTCACTGCATCACACCTTTTTTTTCCCCTGTACCTGTTCAGCACAAGCAGCACAACATCTTCCAGGCTTGTGACAGTAAGAAAGGCATCAGCATGCACTGGGGTTGCAAGTGGGGGCTTTGTTCAGTTCCCAGAGCCCGGTTAATGTCTCAGTTCTAGGAAAAGGAGGAGTGTGGGGAGAATGTCAAGAAGGAGAATGAATCACCACACAGATCTTCATCAATCTTACCCATGGCTCTTTAGCACATATAGGAACAGGTAACTGTGGTAACTCTAACCATGTTACAAGGACAGTGTATTATCACAAAATTACTAATTTGTTGAGGCGACAGTACAATTTACACATCTCCAGTCCCATCTCTAATTGTCTGACACTTATTTGATGCTGAAAAGCAGCACACAGCAGGAAAGGGTCTGAGAGGCAAGCCAAACAGAGACAGCTTTCAGAAGCCACAGTGGGCTTGCAGGGCTTCCCAAGGAAAGGTGGCAATGGGGAAAAAAGCCCCATATCTGCTGGGACAAGAGATTTTTGAGACAAAAAGCACTGTTTGATAGAAGTAATATAGGGAACATTTCTGCTTTTTCTTATGCATAGGGCTGCTATGAGGGAATTTGAGATCCTGGGGAAATGCTTTATAAATCCAGAGTGTTGAGACGTGAGGGAGGCAGATGTATTTTGGGGCCTATGTCATTCATCAGGACTGGAAGTTTAGCAGCTTCTCCATCTGACTGGATAATTCATTGATTCCATTCTTTCCCTTGCTTTTTTTAGTTTTTATCTTTTAAGATCTCTAAGTCACTGATCAAGCCCAGGCTTTCTGCTTTTGTCCTGTAAATATTTTGGCAGACATGCAAAAAATGACAAACGTGATGACAGCCAGCTTCTGTTGTCACAAAGACAACTGGGAGCTTCCCAAATTAATGAAATCTCACCGTAGTCTAATTCAAGTCAGACTGAGCCATATGTAACAAAGAACACTGCCTCCTTCTCAGCTCCTCAAAGACCCCAAAAGTAAAGGGGAACAATAAATTTGGAACATCTCACCTTAGAAGTTAAACGCAAACAGCAGCAACTTAATGTTGTAAAGCAGAAAAATATTCAAAAACCTATGACAATGAATTGCATGAATACTTGGTGGAATTAAAAGTTAGCCCCTGCTAACAAAGGACTTCAAATATCTTACTGGAATATATATACACAGGAATGCACACTCATCTGTGTGTAAAGAAAATTAACATGACAAAGCAATATTATACCTGATCAACTATAGGATGCTAACATGAAAACATGCTCTGAAATTTCAGAGAATGAAGAAAACTTTCTGCTGATGAAGCAAGCAAATGAGGCTCTCTATAGAGGAGGCCTTAATTAAGAAGATCTTGAAATACCTGCATATATATGTTGTTGTTTGTGTCTCCTGGAATATATGTATGTGAATATGTAGCAATATATATTCCAGGAGACACAAATAATAAGAAACAGACAAAACAGAAGGCATTTAATGTCATGTCAAGGAATGGTAGGTTTCCTGAAGGAAAATTAAGCAGAGTGAGAAGACAGAGCGTTACAGAGTCCATGTGACAAATAAGGTGGTCATAGAAGGCCTGTGAAACATTTAGGAAGAAAGCAGATTGATATGTAAACAAAGAGAGGGGAAGGGAGGGGAAATATAGATAGATCACTTGGAGATATCATCAGTGAGAGCTCTACAGTGACACTGAACAAAGCTTATTAAGAAGACAGCGGGATCACGTAAGTGGGAACAGAGGATCTGTGAAAGATGGAAGAGCAAAATTTTGAAGAGTTATTTCGTGAGATTGTGGAGCATCCTCATACCAGGATACAAAGAAGAATAAAAAGAATTAAGGAAGATATTAGTCCTTTGTCAGATGCATAGTTTGCAGTCATTACACGAAAAAGACACACACACATTATAGTAGCACATTTCACAATTGCATTGCGAAAACATGGAACCAGCCTAAATTTCCATCAACTAATGAGTGGATAAAGAAAATGTGTTGTATATATATACACCATGGGATACTACTCAGCATTAAAAAGGAAGAAAATAATGGCATTTACAGCAACATGGATGGCATTGGAGACCATTATTCTAAGTGAAGTAACTCAGGAATGGAAAAGCAAATATTGTGTGTTCTCACTTATAAGTGGAGCTAAGCTATGAGGACAAAAAGGCCTTAGAATAATACAATGGAATTTGGGGATTCAGGGAGAAGGGTGGGAAGGGGGTGAAGGATAAAAGACTAACATTGGATACAGTGTACATCCTTGGGTGATGGGTGCACCAAAGTCTCAGAAATTACCACTAAAGAAATTATCCATGTAATCAAATACAACCTGTTCCCCCAAAACTGTTGAAATTTAACATAAAAATAAAAAAGGAAAGAATTAAGGAGAGATTTAGTCATCATACACAGTCTTAAACAGTCCCAGCCACTAGTGGCAGCTAGTGAATGAAAGGAAGACGAGACTTAGGGCATATTAGAATTGCTGCTTTACCCAGAGGTTGCTGGTCTATCATGTGTGAGTTTAACGAAACATTTGTAATTTATTGTAATGCTCAGTCTTTCGATAGTTCTTATCAAATAAGTTTGTCGACAATATGCTTTACCTGGTGACAATTTTGTTGAATCATTTTTATTTACTCTGTTTCTATAAGAGAATAAAGACTCTGGAGAAGTCTGTGATGGGCATGACTTGCCATAACCTCAACAAGATTTTAATTCATTTAGAATGAAACTGTCAAAAAAACTAATTGGAAAAATAGTTTACATCTACCTCCTATCAAGTCATTAGTCATCAAGATAATTGAGATGAAAAAGCTGGCATGATGTGTAATCTGAGGAGATATATGTAGGTCATTGTGGCTCCAAGCTCACTCTGCATTTTGGTATGCATATCGCACTTTTATAGTGGCCGTGAGCTAGGACTAAATAACTAATTTAAGTGGCAAGTGAAAAATCAGAAACTATTCAATGTGTACTGGCTAAATCACAATCATTAACTTGGTTTGCATTAGAAGATACATGACGCTTAAAGAATAAACAAAAAAAAGGATGATTTCAACAATGGAAAACAACATCTAAATGTTAATTTATTAGTATTGTTTATCCAGAGAGTTATCCAATAATATTTATCAAAAATATACATAAATTTAACTAGAAATCCTAAGCAAGTGATGAGCCTCCTCCAAATAAAAGCTGAGGGCAAAAATGATATTAAATGTTGGGAACCAAATTTTAACCTACATACTCTCTATATCCATAGATTCATTCATTCAGTAAATACTTATTGGGTGTCTATTATCTAGAATTACTGTTTTAGGTATTGGACACACAGCAATAAACAAATGTAGTCTTCACAAGAAGCTTATATTCTAGGAGACAAAAATAATAAGAAACAATTAAAAATAAGGCATTTATGTCATATAAAGGAATGGGAAGTTCCCTGAGGAAAAATTAAGCAGAGTAGGAGGATAGAGTTTGAGGCATTTTGTTAAATAAGTTTGGTCTAACAAGGCCAGTGTAATGTTTAGGAAAGTACCAGACTCAAGGGGAAGATGGCCCTGAAAATACTTGGGGGAAGATGATTATAGGCAGAAGTGTTACCCAGTGCAGATATCATCATAGGATCATGCTTGCTGCAATGTAAGAGAAAAAAAGCCCATGAAGCTAGAGCAAAATGAGGAGGAAGAGAGTGGTGGATGAATTAGCCGAACACCCAAATATGGGACACTGAATTCATGTTAGGACCTGGAATTTGAATTTAAATATGGTGGAAAGTATTAGGAAAGTTTTATGTAGAAGACTTATTTGATTCTTTCCAGGGAGTTCATTCTGCTTTTCTGTGAAAAATAAACTGAAGAAAGCAAGTATGAAAGTAGAGAAATCGGAGATTACTGCCATAGTTTAGGTAAGAGGTTGTGGAAGCTTGAACGGTGGGGGTAGCTATGGATATGGTGAACGTGCCAAGTTTGGGAATAGATTTTGAGGTTAAGACCAACAGGATGGATTGCATGCTGAGGGAGTGAGAAAAAGAACTGATACCAAAATTTTTGGTTCAAACAGGTTGTGCATCATATTTGGTTGGGAAGCCTGAAGGAAGAGATCAAAGCGGGTATAGAGGGAATTGGATGCTTGTTATGAAAATGTTAAGTACCTTGAAGAAAATACCCCAAATGTGCTCATTTCTGAATGTATTCCCATTTCTTTGATTTTTGTATCAGTCATTCCATTGCTTTTCATATATACCTGTAAGACATCCAAGTGGACCGACTGACTAGGCACTTGATTATAAATCTGGAGGTGCCTAAACGTCTTGGGTAGATAGAAACATTTAAGAGACTTCAGCATGAAGGTGCTAATTTAAAACTAACCAACTGGTTGAGAAGACATTTAAAGTAAATGTAGATAGAGAAGCAATAAGCCATTGCATGACCAAACCCAGGGCATTTCAGAATTAACAGGTTGCAAAACTGAGAAGTCAGACAAAGACAATGCAAATGTACAACAGAAAATTAAAAGGATTGCTGAGAGAGGTCCCAGAGGCCGGGTGAAATGCTTCAAGAAGGATGATGTGATAAATTGCACTAACTACAACTGATACGTCAAATAAGAGAAGACTGAGAAATAATGACCCAGTCTTAAAATGGAATCACGGGTATAAGGGGGAAAAGTATCAGTAGAAAATTGAGTACAAAGTCTGAGCACAGTGAGTTCAAGAGACAGTGAGAATGGAAAGGCCAGGAAGATTTTATGTGATAAAGAGAAGTGGCAAGACAACTGAAGGCAGAACTTGTTTTCTGATTTTTCCTGTGTGGAAACTGGACAATGTATTGCACTTCAGTTAAGTGCAAGTGTATCTCACCAATTGGATAAAAACCCAATCCAAATTGGCTATTGTTCAGATTACAGTAATGAATATAGAGGTATTCCTTTAAATTTATTTTATTATTAAATCTATCAAACAGAAAAGGGAGTATATGTATATATATTTATATATGCATTACATATGCAAAGGCACATATATTTATATGGGTGTATATGGATATATATGTGTTGTGTGAGAGAGAAATGATGGATTCACATTTTAATGTAAAAATAGACACCATTGGCCAAGCATGGTGGCACACGCCCGTAATCCCCACACTTTGGGAGGCTGAGGGGGGGCAGATCACCTAAAGTCAGGAGTTTGAGACCGGCCTGGCCAACATGGTGAAACCCTGTCTCTACTAAAAATACAAAAATTAGCCAGGGGTGGTGGCAGGTGCCTATAATTCCAGCTACTCGGGAGGCTGAGGCAGGAAAATTGCTTGAACCCGGAACGCAGAGAGGTACAATGAGCTGAGATCATGACACTGTATTCCAGCCTGGGCGAAAGAGCAAAACTCTGTCTCAAAAAATAAATAAATAAACAAAATTCAAAAATAAATGCCATTTACCTTTCTCCCAACTTTAGGAATATAACCTCAGCAGCATCTAAGATAGCCCAAGTGTGCTCATTTCTGAATGTATCCCTCTTACTTTGATTTTTTGTATCAATCATTCCATGGCTTTTCAAAAATAGTTTTATCACATATTAATTATTTCCAAAACAATGTTATTGTTTAGTTTGGCTTACTATAATTTTACGTAAATGAAAATACGAAAGTTGACTTATGACTTCCTTTTCAATGGACATGATATTTTTAAGATTAATTTGATTTATAGCTATAGCCCATTCGACTTCACTATATATAATATTTATTGTGGTATATAAACATAGCAATATTTATGTATCCATTTTATCACTAAAATTTTTCAGTTGCTTCTAGTTGCCCTGCAAAAAAAATGTTGCTATGTACTGTTTTGTACATAGCTTCTGATACACGTGTACTACTTTCTCTTGGGTTTATACCTAGAAATTAAATTGAAAGGTCACAGAATTCACCCATCTTCAACCGTCTGGAACAACATACTGCTTTTCAAAACTGCTGTAATAATTTACAGTTCTCCAGCAGTTTGTGATGGTTCTCATCACTTCAAAACCTTGCCGGCACTTGGTGCTTTCAGACTGTAATTTCATTCATTTTGTAGGTGTGAAATAGTAACACGAACATAAGTTAATTTGCATTTCTCTTGGTGTTGATGACATTAAGTATCTTTTCCTATTTTTATATCCCGTTCAGGTTTTCTATTTCATTGTGCCTGCTTTTCGTCCCCCTCATTTTTCTCTTGGGCCTTTCGTTTTGTGAGAATTCCTGTAAAGATAATATCTAATCACGTTATAAATTATTCTGTCTCCTACAACTTCTAAGCGCAGTTAAGGGTACAAGTCTGTGATAATCCTCTACAGGAAAAAAAAGGGGAGGGGCACTGGAAGGTTTTGCTTTGCTGTTTCATATTATTAATTGGGACAGTTTCAACTCCCAGAAGGAGAGAAGCAAGGCATAAGCACTCGCTGATGCTTATCGACTTCATGGGCTCTAAGTGCAGTGGGTATTAACTGAGTGGATCGAGTACAAGATTGCAGACTTCTCTTGCCTTGCATTTCATCACTCCAAACGATGTCATTCCCAATGCAGGACTGACAGGCACTCATGTCCAGTCTCGGCTCTATATCCCTAATCCATTAGCATTGGCTCGAGGTCAGCTTTTTGAAGACAAGATCAATTCTAATATAGTTACATTGACTTCTTTGTCTATCAGGCAGTAGATAGAAAGTTGAGAGGGATCAATACATTCCAAACAACAAATCAGAAAATACGTAGCATATATAAGCCAGTTAGCATGCATGGATTTCTCTGTGCCGGTCATTGGTTCAAATATAGGTAGTCCAGAAATAATGTGCTTGGATCCGTATCTGAAAGCCAAAATGGAAATAACTGTTCAAATAACTGTTTTTAGTTGAATAGAAAATAGGAAATGACAAAATCCTTGACCTTGAGCTCAAAAATCTTAACTTTTTCTGGGTCTGTGTTACCATTTCAGACCTAGTTTATATCTTTTTTTCAAGTGTTTTTCTCAGGCTAGTCTAATTTCCTTGTACAAAAAAGTATATGGTCCTTTGTATATATTTTCCAGACTTCACAAATTATCGCCCTCTACCTGTCAACTCCACCATCATCATAAATTTCCTTCCTATCCGTTTTCTGCCTGTAGAAACCATCCTCAACCCAAGGCCCTCTCCAAATCTATGTCTTCTATGAAGTCTTTCTTCAATTTCATGGCTCTGAACAGACACTCAAGCGGCCAAAATCCTGTAGCACTTATTATCATTAGCACTCATTTAGAGCATGTCTGCCTTATTGTTGCTGCCTTGAATTGTTAGTTTTCTATCTTCATTACCTACCAAAATAAGGAAACCTGAAAGTCTGGGAAGGTGTCTGAAGTATTGATGTATGTCTGACCCACATAGAATATTGCCTGAATCATGTTTAACACTCATTCTTTAATATAGGTATGAGCTTGCTCTCACACCTCTCAATGATAGCATGTTAATCAAAGTTGACTAATCTGCTCCACTAAGATCCTGCTTTCCTTTTTACCTGAGGACCCAAGCCTGGCAAGTTCTATATGCCTGTTCTGTTCTTCTTCCACCCATAAAGACTGTAGTTTTGTCTGTTAAGGGGAGTATTCTTTATTAAACAAAGAGTAATAAAGCTAAAATAGTCTATGTAACCCTGGCTGAAATGTTTGACCTAACAAACACCCTATTCCTTCCTAAGGTCTAGTGGCACATCTTGGTATCTCAGAAACTCTAGTTTCTTATTTCTAAATCTCATTAAGGATATCCTAAGCCCTTCTAAAGATCAGACAATAAAGTTCTTGTAGAATCCTGAGCTATCTTTGAGTCTGATAACTTATGGAGATGATCATTATATTAATAATTAACAACTTCAGTAAAAAAGCCTTATATAATGCTTATTATACACTAGGTACCATTCCTCATGCTTTAAAAATATTAACTCATTTAATTTTCATTAAGAACTCCATGAGGCAGGTACTAGTACTGTGATGAATATTCCAATCTCCCCCATTCTTCACCTGCTTCAGCCCCCAAGAGGCTGACGTCATCAAGCAGCCTGCTTAATTCTCTGACTTGTCATTGAGTTCAGCCTGTAGGAGACACCACCAGTACACGGAGGATGGAAGGAGAGAAAAGTCACTATTTTACTTCCTTAGCTTCCTTTCTGCCAACTGCACTTTGACAATAAATACTTTTCTCTGCCAAAGTCCTCAATTGCATAGCTAACCCACTCCTACAGTTACAACTCTTCTGAGATTCTATTCACCTCTCTCCCCTCTTGCCTCTTTAGACCTAGGCAGGCTAAGGTGTTTTTATTGTCAAAGTACTTCACTATTTGTTATTAGTTTTTCTTAAGTCTGTTCACAACTTTGTGAATATTCCTTTTATTAAAATATCTTACATTGCTCCCTTTTAGTATAATATCTGACTGTTTGAACCCCAATCATTACAAGTCAGGAAACTGAGGCACAATATTCAGTTCCTTGCTTAAGATTATACAACCAGTGAGTCGCAGAGTAGCACTCAGATCCTGGCTGTGTGGCTCCAATATCTGTGCTCTTACCAGCACACTATGTTGTCTCTGAGTCTGCGTGTCTCCACATTTAGCCAAACAACTGTCTTTCAACCCTGATATAGGCCTCTAATTTCTCTTTGCCAGATCAAGTCAAGAGTAACAGCTTCTTCCTTTGCCAGGAGAGAAAGATCATCCAATCTATTTTAGAAAAAAAACATGGGCAGATTTAACCATGAAAAAGGAAAGTTTCCCTTTGGGCAGTGGCTTTCTTATAATCTTCTGAGGACTACTGCTACCTGTTTTGCATTTAAACAGGAGAGATAGGAATGAATTTAAGAATAATTAAGCAGAGTACAGAATCGAAAACAAGAGACAAGTGAGTCATAGAGAGCTAGATTCGAAAGTCAAAAGCCCAACTGGACACGTCAAAGGCTCAACCAGTCCTTAGTTCAAACTAAAACCAATAGTGAGGTTGAATTTTAATCCAGAAAGGGACTTTGGAAAGGAAACTTTCATGAAGTTACTCAAGGTGGCTGATGAGACACTCCATTCAAATCCTATAATATATCCCTCAAATTCTACAATTGAATTACAATGAACCACTGCAAATCAGTTGCAGTGGTTCTTCCTGCAATTTACCAACAAGACAATGCTGTTTTAATGCCACTGTGTATTAAATGCCTACTCCATGTAAAGAAGTTTATCCACCTGCTTATCATTGTTAAATTTCTCCACAGTCTTGAAAAGTATATAACATTAGCCCCACTTATCAGGTAGGCAGTGGAGGATTGATTGATTAAATTATTTTCTTAAAATCAAAATATGAGGACAGAACCAAGATTCAAAATGAAATGTGGCCTTAAATATTGTGTTGTGTGTGTGTTATTATTATACTCACAAATGTAGAAGTACACAATCATTCCAAAGCTGATACCCTGGGAAACATGAAAACCACTGTGAATTCTACTTAAGCCTTTCCCAGTTCTGCAGCACATATGTCATTTTGCCTGACTTTTGAGATTATGCAAATGCAATAAAATGAATTTTTTATAGTTCCCTGAAAACAACCACAAGCGAGGTAAGAATGAAATATTATTCCTTGTATATAGCTGAAATCTTCACACCTGAAAGCTGAAATAATTAAACATGTTAACTCTACCAAACTCTGCTAGCTGTAGGATACACTTGGCTTTTTGCAATGCACAGGTCTCTGAAATCTTTTATGATGTGAGATTATAGGGAAATCTTGTCGTTTCCTTGAAGACTTCTAAGACCATTTAAGAGTAAGCAACCTCAATTTTTGATAGAACTCCTCTCATATTCTTTCCATCTTCTTTCCCTCATCCTTGGCAATGTGCTCAGCAGTAAATCAAGTGCTTTATTAAATGTCATTTAATAAAAAATTATGGTTAGCTAGACATAAAGCAAGAGTGTCTACATTGATTGTTCAGTTTTGAGAGACTTCAGTAAACACAACCACAAGATCTGGTACATGGGCTTTTTCTTGCTGCATACAATTTTCTGTGCAGAGGTAGAGAGATTGTAGACTTCTGCTGTTGTAGGCAGGGCTGCTAACAGTGTTTACAAAAATGGCTGAGAAAACCCATGTCTGTCTGACAGCTTTTTACCACATCAATTATAAATGCATTTTCCCATGGGTGGTATTATCTCTCGCCCAAGGAATTTTCCACTGTCCTGAAGCATTTGCTGAGGAGAATTGATTAGGAAGGCGGCTTCCCAGTAGATGGAGGGAAACTGTAAATGCTACTTTTTGTTGATGCTGTTGCCCTCGTAGCATAAGTACTGCAAGAATGTGAGCAATTACAGCCGAAAATTCAAGTGGAAGCTGCTGTGGTAGAATTGGCAATTCACCCCTGCAGAGTGGAACAGACCCAGATATGTGAAGCTTGAATATATCTACCTGAGTAAAGTGATATTTGCTGGCCAGGGAATTATAGACATCAGTCATCTATAGGGGCAGAAGAAAGGCACGTGTTTTGTCTGGGGTGGGATGGAATTATCTGGACTGGACACACTGAATGATTTTTCTCTACTTATATTTGTATAGACCCAGTTTTCTTTTATTTTTAAAATTATGGTCATGTGGTTTTACTGTAAATTAATTATTATGAAGATGAGTTTATATAAAAGTAATTTAAACAATCACAGGTATATTTTTAACCCTTTCTGTTCATATATGTGGCTTTTACAATTAGTACATTTATTTACTTACTTCGATGATAAAGCTAAGTTGAATTTGATTCTATGGTAAGGTAATTGCATCTCAGCTTTCCTTGCCACTCAATATTGGATTAGGGTGGCAACATTTTGTTTTATGAGACTTTCTCTGTAACATGTGGCTCAGGGTCAATACAAAGCAAGTATTGAATAAATTATCTTTAAAAAACACAGCTTAAGGTTATTGACTTATTTGGAAAAAATGAATAAGTATGAAACAAAAGTCTTGAAATTTTTCAACTTTTAAACTAGTAATCCCATGACTATGAATTTTTCTTTAGGAAATTCTCCAAAACTGTTGCCCAACACGGTAGCCACAAGCCGCATAGAGCACGTGAAATGTGATTAGTCTACGTTGACATGTGCTATTAGCGTAAATACTGAATTTTAAAGACAACATAAAAATGTGAAATATATCTTTAGTGATTTTTACTTTGATCACAGTGCAAGGAATATTTTGAATATATTAGATTATATAAAATATGACATGAGAATTAACATTGTCTGTCTCTTTTTACCTTTTTTAAAAATGTTTTTCTTTTGAGATGGAGTCTCGCACTGCCGCCCAGGCTGGAGTGCAATGGCGCAATCTTGGCTCACTGTAACCTCCACCTCCTAGGTCCAAGCAATTCTCCCGTCTCAGCCTACTGAGTAGCTGGGATTACAGGTAACCGCCATCATACCCAGATAATTTTTGTATTTTCACAGAGATGGGGCTTCACCATGTTGGCCAGGCTGGTCTTGAACCCCTGACCTCAGGTGATCAGCCCACCTCGGCCTCCCAAAGTGCTGGGATTACAGGTGTAAGTCGCCATACCTGGCCTCGTTTTACTTTTTTAATGTGGCTATTAACAGTAGGATATTAAAGGAAATTTAATATTAGGTATGTTGTTCATATTTGTGCCTTGCATTTTATTTCTATTGAATAGATGTTCTAAAGGAAAGGACTGCATGCATGTAAGGATGCCTGCTATTACAATGTCTATGATGCAGGCATTTTAGCACGCAACTAAAATATTTATCAATGAGGGAGTGGCTATGAGTATTGTAATATTGATATACTTAATAGTACGCAGACAGTGGGAATGGTAATTTAATGACTGCAGCAATATGAAACCTATGTAGGATGCATATACAAGTGAGAAAGTAGAAAGAGAACTTGTATGTAAAAAAGGCATAGAACTTTTTAAGAATATGTTTGTGAACAGAAAAATACCTGAAAGAAAATATAAATAATAATACCTATCATAAAGTAAGGTTTGGGAAGAGTCGCTTTTCTTTTTAAAAGCCCCATTATTGGTATTATACTATCATTTCACAAGTAAAACAAATAGAGTAAAAAGATAAAACTGATATAGAAAGGTGTTTTAACCACAATAAAATCTTCTGGGTTAAGAGTTTTCAAGAATCCTGCAAACCTGGCTATTGGAATGCAGTCTACATTTCGTTCACCTTTGGGCTTTATTGCAGAAATGCTAACCCTCCACATCACCACTGAAGTACAGTTTGAATGTTACAGAAGAAATCACACTATCTCCACCCCCGCCAAACACATAGATTGATCATTTTAATCACTAAACTGACAAACACAAGTTCTTCCGCTAGCTCTCTCCACTAATCGTTTCTATTTCAATTGCAACTCCTATATTTAAGCCCGATTATCCCATTGTCTCATGTTTTCATGACTTGATAGTAGCCTTCTCACGGAACTCCCTGCCTCTATTCTCCTACCCCTCCAGTCTCTCCTAGACATTACCCAAGATCAGTTTCCCTAAAGTACTTCTCTTCCGAAGTTTTCCCCTTGCTATTAGGAAAAAATGATGAAAGCATATATAACAAACACTTTCTTATCTTTAGACTCAAAGCCAGTTGCCTTTCTACGGGTTTTTATTCAGACCACCAATCCTGTGCTCTCTCTCGCCACAACTGCACATAGATCCCAGTCTGCAGCTAACTGGGTCTAACGATGCTGGTCCACTTTCTGGTCTTCATGAATTAACACAATTTTCATTCCTTAAGGTCTAGCCCCATTGTCACCTTTTAATAAAATATTCCATCTACTGCATACCAGTTATTAATAGTTGGACAGAGGTATAAAAAGGAGGTACTTAACTTTAACAAACACACTGTATCTTTATTACTAAAATCTATTCAGACGTCATGGTTCAAATCTGGAGGTGAAACTGCATTCTCCTTTGATAAGTGCCCTTATCAATGTACATTATTTTCTGTTGGTTTTCTTCCGAAGAAGCCCTCCATTTTATCTCTTCATCTCTACTTTTTCTCTATTTTGTGCCTACCATCTTCAAGATGCCTGGATTCTGACAACTGTCTCCTAAAGGGTCTTACCTCTGCTGATCTTGTTGAATCAGCCAAACCACTCTCCATGTAACCACTAAACAATTATTCCTAAAACACAAGTCTGATTAGTCATTCCCCTCATTGAAGACTTTCATTTACTCTAAATCACCTTCAGGGTGAGGTTTATCGCGGTTCACAAAGCTCGTCATTGCCAGCCCTATCTAGCCACATCTCTCAGCACTTGTTGCAGTTTAGGCTCCAGCAACACTAAATATGCCTGCTTGTTGCTAAATGCAGAGCGTGGTTTTCAGGTGTTGCGTCTTTGCTCCTGATCTTCTCTGTGTCTTTGACCTTCCCCTCTCCCACTCCATATAAACAAACTCCAAAGGGCTTATTCCTCCTTATCATTTGAAATTAAAATGAGCATGGTTTTCCCTTGGAAATGATTAGAAAATTTGTTCTGATTGATACTGACAGCTGGTTTCACTGCATTTCCTTTTTTCTCTAAACCTACAAGTATTTATTCATTTCCACAACATTTCAAAATTATTGGTGTTTATCCCCTGACAATGAAAACCTTGAAAGGAGAGAATACATTGTATTCCCTTCTCTTTCATCAGTTCCTAATATGTCCTGGGCACTCAATACCAGTTTGTAGAATAAGCTAGCAAAGAAGGCCGGCCTGGCTCATGGCACATAATAGGGTTGTAACAAGAGTGCAACATAGTTTTTATTTGTATGTTTCCAGTGATGAAACTGATATTTGTTTATTTAATTGCAGGACTCTTTTCTATTCGAGCCAAAATATTAACACTAGGGTGGACAATTATTTTGGCTTCTCTGGCATGTTAGGTTTCATATAGTGAGAGACCTTGACACAGACTACCAAGAGAGACACAGAGGGAAGGGGTGTACAGGCAGAAATCACCTTGCATCTGTTTGGCAACTATCAAGTTTATAGGCTCAGTCAGTTGCAGCTTGCAAAGGTGAATCTAGGTCCAGGTAAATGTTAGTATTAGATATTTGAGTTTTGCAAGAAAAACATATTCCATTGG
The DNA here is from genome assembly GCF_009761245.1 of Sapajus apella. Taxonomy (NCBI): domain Eukaryota; kingdom Metazoa; phylum Chordata; class Mammalia; order Primates; family Cebidae; genus Sapajus; species Sapajus apella. The sequence continues at coordinate 3,518,221 of NW_022436971.1, read as the reverse complement.
GTTGCTCCTTCTAAATACCATGACCAGAAGTATCTACGGCCCGCAGGGAAATCAAAGAAATGTGTTTGCCTTTACTTCTCCTTGTATATGTGCTATCTATTCCAGGATTGTGACATTGTACTGCTTTTGTTTGGTGAGTATGAATTTCCTAAGAGGCCCTGGTATCTTTTGAAATACCAGAAAGTAAATTGCCATCTTGTACAATTAACTAAGAATTTATGTTACATTTACAAAATGCATGTTGAAAAGACTTTTTAAAAATCTAGCTACATTTACATACATTTTCCTCTTCTTACACAATTTATTGTAGTAGGAACTAGAAATAATATTTCCATGATATGAGTAAGTAATGCAATAAGACCTGGTTCTAAGTGACACAGGGGTATTTCAAAAGAAAACAAAATATATCTTGTCAACTAAAAATATATTTAGACTATAACTCTGAAAGCTACATGTAATCGTAAAATGGCAGGTTTTGATAGTTTGATAATTTCCTTCGTAATTCTGTACTAAAGGATAGGCCACTCTTCAGTTTTACCAAATAAAAACTGAAGTGAAAAATGTATTGAAATATTGATAAGGTACAGCATTAATTTTTTAAAGAAATATTTCCTGAAGACCGTGACCCTGTATTTTAAAAGGGAGTTTATTCTGTTTCATGTGTTGTCCTCAGTAAGCTTGATCATTGACCAGCTAATTGACCAGATACCTTTTAAATATCTATTGCTATCAGGCTACTGTGCTAAGATATAAGAAGTCTCAGAAGTACACAAAAATTCAAAAACTTTTTAAGATGATTGAGACAAGACGCCAGTGAAAATACTCAGTAAAATCCCAAAGACCACTTGAGAGACTTTAAGTCCACACAACATCTAGATGTCAATGAATAGCATTAATAAAAGAATTAATACAACACAGTTGTGTTAATTAATTTCCCCATTCACCAAAAATATATCCTAAATTTAAATTGCCATTTAATGCATGTTGGCATTTCTCATTAAAGTGTTTTAAAATGGAGAGAGTACAGTGAAGAGTGAAAATAAAATCATTTAAATATTTTAAAGTCTGTCGTTGCCAAGCCCAGCGTGTGCTGTGGGGTGGGGAGTCATATGCTGTGGGCAGAGCAGGATCAGGTGTAGAAGTGATCCTCTCCACAGCCCTGATCTTACAGATGGCCCATTCCAGACTGTGGAGCAAAGACTGCCCTTCTGGCCAGTAGCCACCCCCTGTTCTAATGCCATTAGATGGCACTAACGCGGGCTTTGCATAGCCGCTGATGGCCAAATAATCCAAGAGTAATTAAAAGTCATGCTCAGAAAACAAAGAGAAATCCCCGCAGAGCGGTTTCCAGGAGGAAAGCTATCAGGCATCCACATGGAAGGCAAAATACAAAGGATATCTGAGCCAAAAAATGACTTGAGAAAGAAAAGGGACCTGGCTAAAGATGGAAACACTAAGGAGAGAAGCTGGAAACTCACAGGCTCCAAAAGCAATGGCTGCTTGGAGCTGATTAGTTCACCTGAAGGCGACAGGAGAGGAAAATAGGAAAAATCCCTGCCTTGGACCTGAAACAAGAGAAATGCCCTAAGCTTATTAGCATCAGGAAGCCAAAAGGCTTTGTTCCCACACAAAATTAGCAGAGAGAATTACAGAATAATAAGCATCTTTGGTAAACAAATTTAATGCATGGACCTAGCTCTCGTGCCCCAGGTCCACTATTTCTTCTGTGGACAAAAGGGAGCATTCCTACTGAAGCCTTTGATGTCAACTAATAAGCTTGGATGGATTTTCCCTAGGGGGGCATGAGGAACTTATTGAAGCAATGAAAAATTATAAAGTGGTAAAAGAATTTTGACAGAAAAACCCTTTGGAAGAAAAAATACCCTTCCTTCATTAAGGCACGTTTCTGTGATTTAGATGAGAAAATAAACATGTCAAATGTGTATTCCGGGAAAATCATATTACCTGAGTCTTCTTGTTGGTCAGGTTTATAACTAAATACTGAAGGATGACTCTTCCAGACACCATTTTTTCTGGATTATCTCAATTTTACAGAAGACGTGATCCCATAATGAAATATTTATGGTGTAGGTAGGGAAGTAAATTTGCCTCTGTATTAATAGAATCATTATCTAAAATTCCTATCCAACTATCTGATTTCTGCCTGTTGAAGAGAAACAGGGTGTTATTTGGATCACCTGTCATACTGAGCAGAAGCTGACACAGAACCTGGACTGTTTTGCGCAGAGTACAGGATAGTGAATTTGGGTTTTTAAAACTGCTGGTTTAAAATATCTAAAGAGTACTTAGGAACTATGCACATGAAGTTATTATCTTTCACATAATATTGTTTCAGACCAAAAAGCTGGATAAGTTGGCATCACATTGAAGAATGTGTTTAGGGTGGTCTGACTTAAAATATAAACTGTGTGGCATTCATGATATTCAAGTGTTTTGGAGGCGCTAAAAAAATGTCACTTATCTCTAGAGCAGCTGAAATTAAGGCCCAATGAGAGGCTTCTGTTACTGTCAACCAGGAAGGAGGAATCATTTTAATGGCTACAGCAGTGAGGCAGGGTGGGAAGTAAAATATAAAAATATAAAACAAAACTGTGATCTTTCTTAGACAAGTTACGTTTCCACTCTGGAAGGAAAGACTCTATATAATTTCAAATATTTGAGGAAGCACCTCCATTGGCTATAGGCAAGAGTAGAGAAGTCTTTTTCTTTTCTTGAATTACTCTCAATCATACATAATAAAGTGCTGTGTATAGAGAAAACAAACAGCATAAATTCTAGGCTGGAAATTACAAGCACAGATATTTTAAATCATGGGCAATGATGTATGATCTAGCTGTTTTTTCATACGGGCAACTGTAGCCTAAATGGCTGTATACTCATTGGGGTTTTAAATGATACTTAAACAGTCTGAAGAAATCCTATAGACACCATATATTTTAGAGTAATGACATTATTTTTGTTGAAAAATACTTTATATTGAATAGCACCATAGGATTCTCTGGTACAGGTAGCTAGCTCCTGGTTTTGGTCTGACATATGCATATAGATATTTCCATGGGAGGCATTAAAGTATAGTGGATAAGAACAATGATTATAAAGTAAAATAAATCTAGAACAAAATCCTGCCTCAGGCTGCACATTACTTAATTTTTCAGAACGGTAATTTCTTCATTTATGAAATATACAGTAATAATAGTGCCTACATTAAGAATTATTATAAGTATTAAATGAGATAATGTGTGTTTCATGCTTAGCACAGCATCTGGCAATGGATAATCATTTAAAAGTTACACACACAATAAAATAAACAAAATAGACTCAATAAATCATGAATGATTTTCTATTTAGTGAACTGCTTTGAGAATTAGCAATGACTGACATTGAGTAAAAGGTTTCTTGGACAAGGAAAACTGTTGAATATAAAGTCTTATTGCTCCATGGAGAAGTAAGATTGCAGCAACTGCTATTATTATAAGGATACCCAAGAAAACAAATGAGCAGAATTATTTTATCTGCAGCCCTCTCTTTCTCTCCCTGGACTTCTCAGGGTGGTAAAAGCATCAGACAGTACCAAGTAGCCTTCCCTGTTTTTTCTGTTGTTTTGACAAGTCGCTTTAGTGTGCTTCTTCCAAGACCTTGACAAGGCCCACTACAATGTCAAAGTGAATTTTAGGCGATTTATTTAAATCTCAAAGCCAAAGAGGACAAAATAAAATAGCATGAAAAGCCTCTTCTACATTTACTCGATACAGTGAATCTTGAAATTAAGGAAATTGAGAGGAGGCAGAGTTAGTGAGAGGTGGGATCTCACAGTTACTTAAGGAGGACTTTAACTCTGAGTCAAGCAAGAAAAGGCATTTCTTGACACCTCCCCTCCCCCGCCACCCCGCGGCAGCCTGCTGGATACCATGTGACACTGTAGTTTTCCCATCCAAGTGGATTCTTCTAAATTAAGCTCAGACACCCTAGACGGCCACATATTTTCAGAAAATGCAATAATTTATCTGTAAAACATGATTTTGGTGCTTTGGTGAAGAAAATATATTGTTATTCATTGCTTTCTAGAGCCGCATAGTATGATTTAAACAAATCTTGGCTTATTGCCACACAAACCATTCTCTTCATGGGCCTTAGACCTTAAATCAACACTATTTAAGATAATTTTCAAGAAAATAGAATAGAATGTGAATACTATTACTGTGCAGAAATTATTTGACTGACCAGGGAAATCCTTAAAACATATGAATGAGTTTCAAGTACATGTGTCTTTTTTTTTTGAGAGAGAGAGAGAAAGAAAGAGAAAGAGAGAGAGAGAGAGAGAATATGCATCTCTTAAGGCATACTTGGTCCTGTGAGTAAAGTGAAAATTTCAGTATGCAACCTGAAAATCATTGTAATAGCTACAGCAGTGAAGCAGGGCAGGAAGCAAATTATAAAATATAAAAGTATAAAACAAAACTGAGATATTTCTTGGAGAAGTTATGTTTCCACTCTGGAAGGAAAGGCTATAAGAGTTCAGATATTTGAGGACGCACTTCCATTGGCTACAGGCAAGAGTAGAAAAGTCTTTTCCTTTTATTTTTTTCTTTAATCACTCTGCAATCAAAAGTCAGTTCTATCTAAAAACAACTTTTAGAGGTTACATTCTGTTAAATACTTTCAAAATTTAGATAGATTTACAGAGGAAATAAATCCAGGTAATACACTGTAATAATGTATCCAGGTAATACAGAGGTAATAAATACAGGTCACATCAATGGTGTAGACCTTGCCAGTTACCTAATTGACTTGAGGACAAAGAAAGAGAACACTGGCACATGAATTCAACCTGAAGGATTTTAGAGAATTCTCTTATTCCTTGAAGAAAGCCTGCTTTCATCTGCAGTGTGAGCCATGAGAACTATGATACTCTTTGCTTATCCTTAACTTTGTGAGTCAGAACTTTCAGTATTTGTTGGTATCAAAACAAAAAGTCAGAATTGGCCGGATGTTAAAGTTGACATCTCATTGAAATTTACTTCTGAACCACAGAATGGGTTATATTCTGTTTATTTTTTACAGCTTGGGTTTATTCGCCCTATTTGAGGAATAAAGCATTTATTTTTGCATGAAAAATGAGAAGCATAATATTTGTGAAAATTTTTATGGCCAATATATGTGAAGGAAATATATTCCTAATGCAAAAATAAGTTGTGTGAAAACAATTGCTAGCATATGTTTATGTGAAGGAATTTTACAGATTTTTATCAAATTCTCAAAAAGTTCTGAGAGTCAAAATGTATTGAACAGATTATCTATCAGGAAACTATTCTGAATAGTTTAAAAATATATTGAATAAGTGAGAACATAAAAACAGGAAGTTTAGATTTTGAAGAATATTAGACTTGTAATTCATGTTTTTAAGTGCTCTTATTAATAGAATGGAGGAGAAGTGTGAAGGCTATATTTTCTGAAATTACTTAGGAAATGTCAAGGGCTAGGGCACTATGTATCCAATATCTCAAATAAATCAAACCAATTAACTTTATTCTTTTTTTGAGATAAAGTTTTGCTCTTGTTGCCCAGGCTGGAGTCCGATGGCGTGATCTCGGCTCACCTCAACCTCTGCCTCCCGGGTTCAAGCTATTCTCCTGCCTCAGCCTCCTGAGTAGCTGGGATTATAGGCATGCACTACTACGCCCAGCTATTTTTATTTTTATTATTTTTGGTAGAGACGGGATTTCCCAGTGTTAGTCAGGCTGGTCTTGAGTTCCCCACCTCAGGTGATCCGCCGTCCTTAGCCTCCCAAAGTGCTGGGATTACAGGTGTGAGTCACAGCACCCAGCCAGAAACCAATCAACTTTCTATGAAGAAAAATACTTTTTTCCAGGCCACATTTGAATTTGAAAGTATATCCTTCACTAATCAGAGACACAGAATCACCTAGAAATTATTAAAATGCCAATTCTGATTTTGCAAGTGTAAGTAGGGCCTGAAATTCTGCATGTTTAACAAGCTCCCAGGTGAGGTCACTATTGTTGCCAGGTCACATATTGAGTAGCAAGGCCCACAGCTAACAATAAATGTTGTGGTGGGCAAAGAATATGTTGCAGTGTGTTTTCTCATAGTGCAGTGTTTTCTTTGCCTTGCTGGTTTATCTTGTCTCGACGCTTGGTTGACTTTTCTCTATTGCCTAATACCTACAGCAAGCATCATTAACTTATATCTACATTAATGCAATGAATGGCCTACTAACTGTTCTTCCTGCACCCTATCTATCTGTGCCTCTTCCAAAAATAATTAGTATTACTATTATTGTTATTATTATTATTCATGCCGTGTGTCAGGCACTCTTTTAAACATATTGTAAGGATTGACTCATTAATTCCTTCTGCTGTCACATTAATCAACATCTCACATTATTCTTATCTTCTGAACTGGTCATTAAGTTCCTATAGTTATTTAGACCTGGTGCAGATTTTTCCCTTAGACTTTCCCAATCATCAGCATTATTCTAAACTCAGCTTCCTTACTGAGACAAATTTCAAGTGACATAAATTTGCAAGGACTCATTGCCAACCTAGACAATTCAAACTAACTTATTTAGAATTTGAGACCTTCTATTACATTATTGGTCAATGACTCAATCTCATTTAACATAATTTCCCAAATTTAATCTGTGCTTAATACAGATAAAACACCTTGGAATTCCATAAGTGTGTCAACCGTATTTGAACCTCCATACCTTTCCTGAAGCTAGGAACCCGAGCTGATATAGTCCACCCTCTCCACTAAACACATCCTAACCATTCTCTAAATCCTCACTCAAGTTGCATTGGTGTTTTGCCACTCTTTTCTGAAAGATCTTGTTTCCTTCTGAAATGGTGAAGTATATCCAACCCAAGTCAAGGGTTTTCTTGACTTGCCTTCTCAACTAGTTCATGAGAAAAATACCTGCCTTAAACCACTTGAACACATACCTCTAAGCCCTATAAATATTCAAATTCTGATTTCCCCAGTGCATGCATTGCTGAGACTCAATCAAGGTGGTGCTCCCTACCATGTGACCCCGCAATTTTTCTTCTGAGCATATACCCAGAGGAAATGAAATCACCACCTTGTAAAGACATATGCACTCCCATGTTTATTGCTGTATTATTCACAATAGGCAGGATATGGTAATTCCCTCAATGCTCATCTACAGGTATAAACTGTTTTACAGATAGATAGATAGACAGATAGATGTTAGACAGAGAGATAGATAGCAACAGGATATTATACAGCCCTAAAAATAAGATTTGCCACATCATGGATGAGCCTGGAGGATATTATGCTTAGTGGAATAAACCAGACACAAAAAGAAAATTGCATGAGTTCACTTAAATGTGGAATCTGAAAAAAATTCAGATATCCAATGATAGAAAACTGTGGGTACAGGACAGGGAGGGCGTTTGGGCATGAAATGGAGAGATACAGGTCAGAGGATACAAAGCAGCAAATACATAGGATGAACAAGTCTAGAGACCTAACACACAACAGGAGGGCTATGGGTTATAAAATTTTACTGCATATGGGTTTCATAGTAAATAAGTAGATTTTAGCTTCTCTTGCCACAGAAACAAAAACAAACGGATAACTGTGAGATGATACGTTAAATTGCTTCATAACTTTTTTACTATCAATATGTATTCCATAACATCATATGTTATTCTTAAATATACACAATTAAATGTATTCTTTTAAAAAGACACAAAATCTTAAATTATAACACAGTAGTACCGAGGCTGAGCAAATTAACTCAGCCAATTGATCCTTCTAAAAATAAGTTACTTATTAAGGTCTAAAAAAAGATGATATTTTCTTTTAATGCAGAAAATCTTAATACATTTAGTTTTTCTTGATTAGTAGCTTTCTAAGGATAATTTAGAGGGTTCAACATTGGAACATATGGGCAGGACTTTCTTACACTCTGTTCACCTACCAAACCCTGACAGATACAGAGAGACGTACTTCATAGAGGAAGGAAAGCAGGCAGGCAAGACTTGCATGTGAAGATGAACAAAAAAGCAAAGAAAGAAAAGAAAGAAAGCAATAGTCCTGGATGTCATTTGTTAGACACATGTCATGGTGTGAGCCATCACTGTGCAAACAGCATGTGCTATGAAGAGCTAAGGTTGAGGAATAATCTAGTCGTGAGTTGGAGCTTCTCTTTTAATTATACGTACAATTATTAGCCACCTTCTGGGACATACATTTTCAAATTGATAAGTCTCTTTCCTGGAATTTTTAGGTAATTATTCTTAAATTGTATCATAACTCTCTAAGGAAACTAGGATCCATGGGAAGACCTCCTGAAGGTACAGCGAAGAATCACCTCTGGATTGGGTTCTCTCTTGTGGCAGTGGCTAAGGAGGCTGCAGTGTTGAGGTGATGGGTCGCTTACTGATACCTAGAATTTTGTAGAGTGAATTCACATTCAGTTAACATTCATGTCACTGATTATTCCCAATTATATCCTTCTTCATCACTTGTGATAACCATATGGATTATCCTTATATTATGACCTGAACATTAAAGAGAGAATAAGGCTTCTAAGTAAGTAAATTAGCAGACTCAGAAAGTGATACATATGGGAAACCAACAATTCTACAACCAAACTTTGAATGGAAAAAGTCCGTATGATGCTATCAGGAAAACCTTAGAATTATCACTAGAGAACAAATTATAAAGCATGTTGCATTACTGTATTATGAGGGGGGAAAAGCACATTTAGATGATAGGCTAAGTCCCATCCACAAAACCAGCAAGAAGGAGGATAACAGCTTTTCTGCCCTTGGCCTTTGTCATACAGCATAGCAGGAGACACTGCAGGATGTGCTGGGTGGAAATCTCCATCCTCTGTGGGTGACCACTATGCCTTGGAGAGTATACTATCCTATGAAAACCTCTCAAAGGACCCTTATCTAGAGGCAAAATGCCTGGATTGTTTTCTCTCCTCTGTTTTCCATGGTATCCTTCTGCTGCCCTTATTACAACATTCATTGTACTTTTATGTAGTTTCTTATTTATTCCACCTTGATTCTGAATTATCTAAGGTAGGAACCTTCTTTACACATTGCTACATTCAAATACTTCACCAAGTGTCTGGTATTTGTAGATTCCCGGTCATATTTGGTACACAAATAAACATAGTCCTAACTCAACACTGGCTTTTCCTTGGCTTACTTCACAACCTTAGGGTTTCCAAAGATACTTCATGAAAAGTCTGGAAGATATTATGGCCACCATTTTCCCTAATTACTAATAATACAACTCTTCTTTAGGCCTGGACATTTCCATTGTAGGGGTTTATTAAAAACTTCTCATTTCCCTATAGTTCACAAAAAGAAAAAAAATGGAACTATATAATGTCATCACAATACTTCAGGAAAACAGAATAAAAATTGTTCTTCTAGTATTTGGTCATAAATTAAATAATACGTCAATATATAATGAATAAAACAGATATGTAAATATACCTTTTTAAAAAGCTTCCAATCAAATTATAAGGGTAACTGAATACATTGACATATTTAAGAAAGACTATGTTGTCTAGAAGGAGTATTGGTCCCCAAAGTGTTCTTCATGTTCGTATGACCCAGAATTATTTTCTGAAGTTCTATAACTTACTTGGTTAGTTCTGTGATTGTCAACTGGCTTCCAGTGCAGGACTTCCTACTGAAAGAAGCTGACAATTTCCACAGACGTTCTGACTTGTCTCTGCCCATGCTACTTCTCAGCACATTACTGGGCTCCTAGTTTAGATCTAAGTCCCTAAAAACTTCTTATTGTCAGGTCTCTGAAACACTGAACTGCTTTCAATGTAATGGTGAAATCAAGTCTCTTAGCCTGCAAATATGAAGCCCATGTAGGTCACTCTACACTTTGAACTCTTTGACATCATCACTTTCCTCTTCAATATCACCATTCTCCCCAAATGCTTTAATCTTTACCCTTTCACCCTCCATGTTACAGAAAAAAATAGAACTCCTTTATCTCCTCTACTTCAAACTCATCAATCCAATTTACTTTATTTTATACCCGTATTTTCATCCTTCCTTATGGTATCTATGTATTTATGCATGTAGGTGTGTGTACGTATCCATCACTCTCATATATATATATATATATATATATATTTAATATAAAATCTTTGTATGAGTATAAATATGTTTATCTATGCATATACGCTTCTATGAATGTATCTGCTTGTATCAACTATCCTTCTACCCTTTTAAGAGTGAATACTGTCACTGTGCTTTTAATTCCTTTCTATCCGTTTTAACTGGATCCTTTGTGTTACTAAATTTTCATTCGACAAACTTTAATAAAATGCTTGTTATATTACAGGTAATACTCAGAGGTACAAATTTCTTCTTATCCACATTACAACCTTTCAAGGTCAGCATTCCTATCTCAAATTTGCAGAGAAGGAAATAGTCACAGCAAGATTAAGAACAAGACAGATGGTAAGTGGCACAGCTGAGATTTGAAAGCAGGCCATTCTAATCCATAACATTTTTTCCTTGTTTGTTTATTTCTTGTATTGCTTTTTTCTTCCATGAGAATATTGGCTCTGTGATAGCTGGGCTCTAGTCTATATTGAGAATGAGTGTACCTCAAATCTTAGAATAGTGACTAGCAATTAAGCATAGTTGAATAAATTCATGGATGAATAAGTGAATTCTCCTTTCAGTCTCAAGGACACAGAGGCTGAGGATCTGTTCCTTTGCTCCTTTTGTTCTCTGTAACCTGAGGTTCCCACTCTACTCATTACCTTGTAAACGACATGATTCTTCCTTTTTCCTTGGAATGGATTAACTTGGCCAAAATATGGGGGTTTAGTTTTCCTTTTGACTTATTTCCAGTTATTTCTCATCTTGAAAGATTCTGGCCACTTCTGACATAGCCTGTGCAGAAGGCTGAAGGGGAACAACTTGGTGCCCTTTTCAGCCTGGACCTGACCTTGTTGTTTCAATCACCCCCAAGCCAATTCTAATGTATCTTTTGCCGCATGGGCACATATTACCCCAGTTTTCAGTATTCAGTAGCTTGGTGTATCTTAAATCAAAGTTCTTTAACTAACAGAACCTCTATGTTCAATTAACTTCCTCACCATATTTTCTTCTAAGCAAATAGGTTATATTTTTGAGGATAGAAATAGCTGGTAGGCATGCCTCCTTCTCAAGTCTCCTTCCTCTACCGCCAAGAGCTGTTGAGCTGTTTCCACTGGACCATTTTCCACCTCTTTCTTACCCCTCCCTGATCCTAGATCTCATAACAATAATCAATAGATGGTTAGATATGCCTTTAGGGAGCCGGGTGTGATGGCTCAAGCCTGTAATCCCAGCACTTTGGGAGGCCAAGATGGGTGGATCACGAGGTCAAGAGATCGAGACCATCCTGGTCAACATGGTGAAACCCCGTCTCTACTAAAAATATAAAACATTAGCTGGGTTTGGTGACGCGTGCCTGTAATCCCAGCTACTCAGGAGGTTGAGGCAGGAGAATTGCCTGAACCGGGGAGGCGGAGGTTGCGGTGAGCCGCGCCATTGCACTCCAGCCTGGGTAACAAGAGTGAAACTCTGTTTCAAAAAAAAAAAAAAAAAAAAAAAAAAAACAGATATGCCTTTAGGGAAATTTCCAAGCTCCCAGAAGTCTGTAATCCCACCTTTCCTCCTATTATGCTGCTTATTTGGGGCCAGATTCAGGGATTAGCACATTGTTTTAAATGTTTGCTCCATGGAATTTGGTGACACTCTCCCAGTCTTCTTTGTCATGACTTTTTGTATTTCATCTAGTAGCTAATATAATTTATTAGAAATATTTGTTGTTGCTGCTGCCATTTTTAAAATACAAAATCCCAGGGCCTACTCTTGGAGAGTCTGACCACAGATCTGAAGTCGCATCTAAAAAAGCACATTTTTAAGTGCTCTGTGAGTGATTCTCATGCATGTATTTTCTCAGTAACACCTGGCTACTGAGACATATGTTCTTTATAGTGATGAGCAAAAAGGAGAATGGGTCTATTATTGCTCTCTTAGTTAAAAAGTAAATTCTTATAGGGGTAGATACTTGGCCTTATCTTCCTTTACAACACATTGCTTGTGAAATAATAGTTAAACATCTCATCAAAGCTTTCATGAATTTACTGAGGCCCAGGTTTCTGTATAAATAAAGAGAAGGGAGGGAAGGTAACAAGTTAAGTCAGTTTTCACCTAACATAAATGAGGTAGAGGAAGAGAAAACAGGGTCTGTCCCTGGAGATTTGAAGGACTTAAATGTTAGCACTAACATATTGAACCTAATTCTCAGCTTCAGAGGTAGTCAGGGCAATCACCCAAGAGATCAATGCCTGCTTTCCCCTGAGGATGAATGCACTTCTGCCTTTCCTATTCCATACCCCAGACCTCATTTCTGACCAACTGCTCAAGACAGAGAATAGTTGTTATTTTGTTCTTCTTTTGCAGTGAAAAATTCATTTAGGACATAACATCATAATTCTCCACTCCCACTCGTTTTTCTTCTATTGTAAAAATCAATAACCTATGGGGCTGGATTCTATGAAAGCTGCAGCAGTTAGAAGAAAATAAAGAAATGAATCTTTTGGCTCATTATATTTCTCACACCCACCTGCTTACTGCCTTTATGCCAACCAGAAGATACTCAGGGAACACTAGGTATGGATGTCATGTGTCTGGTCAGTATATGCGACAGAAAAGACAAAAAGCATATCCACCAAAGAGAAAGAGAGGAATAGAGACCCAGAGACAGAGAGAGCCAGCCATGGACCGAGATGCCTGAGTTCTGATTACAATGTGTGTTCCATGAGTAGATGCCAACCATTAAATATATGTTGACTAAGTGGCTGCTAACTAATTAATAAATGAATGAATAAATTAATATGGAAATAGTTATTTGGTAGTAAATGATAGAATTCCAGCTGCAAATATACTAGAAAGATACCAGAAATATCTAACTTTTATGTTAACGGTCTAGAGAGAAATTTTACTTCTCTTATCTTAGGGTGCTGTGATCAAAATTGTTTTGAAGATTCCTTAACCTGGCAGAGGTGTGTAGGTTGTGTTGGACTACGTTATATTAACAACAAGCAGTCCCATTTGGAGAATAGTTTTGTGCTCCAGGCATGGGATGAAGATGAGCCCTAGTTTAAGGATCATAATGGTGCGACGTGGGCAGTAAGAGGTAGTACATTAGAAAACAAAATGAGATGGTTTAGAAAAATATTAGAATCTGAGATGAAAGACAATGAAGAATCTTGTAGGAAGGCACTTTCCTACAATTCAAGAAGTTATTATCCCCTTCTGGGATAAATTTTCCATATGGTTAATGATTACCTTCTCTGGATTTTCACTGTAATTTATACATGTTTTGTGTAGAATTTGCATTGTAGGTTTAATTTCTGTTGATTTACTTTTATCTTTATTTACATTGAATTGCTGGCTTTTGGGAAAGTTTAGTCACAAACAAACAAGAATCAGTGCATTGGTTCCATGTAGGGGTCCTAGGATAGTTATTAATGAAGGACAAGACTTGCTTGGTATCTGTCAAGTGTTTCAAAAATGGAGACAGATTGATTAGAGGGTAAAAATATACAGTTTGGTGAAAGAAGTAAGACCTTTGATAGGTAAGTAGGGTGACTATGACTTAAAATAATCTATTGTATATTTCAAAATAGCTAGAAGAGAATAATTCAAATGTTTCTAACATAAAGAATAAAACAAATATTTAAGGTGATGGATATCCCACTTACACTGATTTGATCTTTACAAGTTACATAAATGTATTAAATTACTATATGTATCCCCAAAATATGTACATTCATTATGTATCAGTAAAACATAAAATTAAAAACTGAAAAGCCAAAAGACATGTTACAAGAGTAAGTCACAATTTAAACCTAACATTAGAATCCAGTGGAAGCTCCATTGTTGAATCAGAGTGAACACAAGATAGAAGGTCTATGTAAATAATAATCATCATATGTTTTGAGCATATATGATATGTGCCAGCACTATGCTAAATACTTCCACTGGTTAATTCTTACATCAATACCAAGAAAAATATATTCAAATAAGCAAGCCTAAGTAACAACTTTTACCACTTGTGTTTATCTCCTCCTCTCTCTCCTAAAGCCTATTAAAGTTACTATAAAGACATTTGGAAATGTATCAAAGAGAAACATAGTGAGTTAAAAAGAATGCAGCAAAAGGTAAAACTTTCTGCATTCATTTTTTCAATTATGGGAAGAGGTTATGATCTAAGAAGCTAACTCCAGAACTCTCTGTCCTTCCCCATCATGCTATGTTGTCATTGTGGAACCAGAAGAGATTACATTGCATGCTAAGCAATAGACTCAAAGGTGTTTTCAAGTGATTCTTTCAAGGGGTTCTACATTGAGTGCTAAGCAATGGACTCAAAGGTGTTTTCAAGTGATCCTGAAGTAGCATATTATAGGGGAAATTTGGGGTTGTCTCATACAACCCCAAGTTCATTTTTTAACTTCAAATTGAGTATTTATTGTATGTATTTTAGACATAGTCATACATATTTCTGAAGACATTCCATTCTAATTGAAAAGTCAGAAATATGAAATCAGGGTTGGCATGCAGAGTGATGAAATCCATGAAAAAGGAATCTGCAAATGTAATAGGAGCTCAGAAAAGAACCATCTAATCAGACTGGGAAGGCCATTGATATTTGTGAGGATGTGATTTCTGAGCCAATTCTGGAATGGCCTGAGTTAAATAAAGCCCATGAACGAAGAATCCCTTAGAGATATTGGCAGAATGACAGATTTGGGAAAGTACAAATAGTTTGTTTTTCTTCTAAACTGGGAAGCTTCTCCTTCATCATTGTTGAGAAAGTCATAACATCTACAGCAGTCCACCAATGGAGAGGGAGACATGTTCATTAGACACTATCTTTACCATAATTATTAAGAAAGATGATTTTGCCTTAACTAGTATGCTGAAGCCATAAAAAGGATGTCATTTTATAAAAAAAAGATGTCATTTTATAAGATGAAGAACTACATTAATTCTGTTGTACTTAATAACACACAATATTGAGACCGTAACACCAGTGGCTCAGTCTAAGTCCTATTGGTCATCACAGAAAAAGCCAATCACTGAGACAATGAATATTGTCAGGGAAGAAAGGCTTTATTCAGGAGACGTCAGATGGAGAAATGGAAGCCAAACCTCTCCTTCACAACCAACGTTAGGAGGCTATATATATAACAGGGAAGGAATGTAGCTATGCGCAGAAATTTATCAATAAGGAGCAGATGACATTTTGGGAGCCCAAAGAGGGTGGATCACCTGAGGTCAGGAGTTTGAAACCAGCCTGGGCAACATGGTGAAACCCCATCTCTACTAAAAATACAAAAATTAGCTAGGCGTGGTGGCAGGCACCTGTAATCCCAGCTACACAGGAGGCTGAGGCAGGAGAATCGCTTGAACCCGGGAGGTGGAGTTTGCAGCAAACTGAGATCAAGCCACTGCACTCCAGCCTGGGCAACAGAACAACACTCTATCTCAAAAGTAAATAAATAAATAAAAAGAGGCAGGTGATTGGTTAGGCAGTCATAGGGATGAGGGATACAGGGTCTCATCATGCAGACACGGTGATGAAATGGGCTTCAAATCCTTGAGATTATCAGAGAGACCTGAGGGTCAGTTTCCTGAGAAAACAACTCAGAGAAGACAAATGTAAGTTTCAAGCTGTAAGACTGAGAGGGACAATTTCTCTGTTTATTTTTAAAAAGAACATAAACATCAGTTCTATGGGGAAATCGAACCAGTTTCAATGTTTTTAGTAAATAACCACAAAAACTGTTGTACAACTTTTGCCCTAATCCCAAAGCATTCCTTTGTTTTACGGTGAGTTTTGGTTCTCAGTCTTTTGTGTTATGATATTCCTCAAATTGTCTGTAACAGGCATTCACTTGAGTCTACCAGTACTATTGGGTCTATCATATTTTGCTAAGTGAGTATCCTCATCCCCCAAATTTTTATCCATGGGATTGAGGCATAATTTTCTCTGAATGAGGGTGACTTTTCGGGTGAGAAAATGACACAGACTTGGTCCACATAAAAAGGAAATGCCTTTCTGTTCTACTTCTTGAAACCTCTTGCCTTCTCCAAGCTCCTGTATGACCACTACAGCCTCCACTTTGAATAACTAACAGCTCATAATTTGGCAATGAGTCCAAAGATCAAGGCTTTTACAGATTTGACTAACTTAGGCCTGCGGAAATGATTGTTGTAAAAATGCATTGCATTTGGATATTACTCTTCGTTTGATGGTGGTTTTTGTACATTTTGGCATGACTTCATTCCTAACAAATAAGGCAGGAACTTCAAGTTCAATGACCATCCAGTGTATAGCAGGAAGAAAAACAGTGGATTATGTTGGCATGCAATTACGGAGACAATGGTAAGTATGAAAGTTAGTAAACTTGGGGAGAGTTGCTAAGTACTCACTTCCTCAAGTAATTGAGGAAGCAGAATGTTTTTGAAAATCTAGACATGGGCCGGGCGTGGTGGCTCAAGCCTGTAATCCCAGCACTTTGGGAGGCCGAGGGGGGTGGATCACGAGGTCAAGAGATCGAGACCATCCTGGTCAACATGGTGAAACCCCGTCTCTACTAAAAACTTCAAAAAAATCAGCTGGGCATGGTGGCGCGTGCATGTAGTCCCAGCTGCTCGGGAGGCTGAGGCAGGAGAATTACCTGAACCCAGGAGGCGGAGGTTGCGGTGAGCCGAGATCCCGCCATTGCACTCCAGCCTGGGTAAAAAGAGCGAAACTCCGTCTCAAAAAAAAAAAAAAAAAAAGAAAATCTAGACATTACATCATGATTATCCATTTTCTCTCTCATTCTAAATTGTGTTAGGATTTTCCTTTTTATAAACACAGTTCCTCAGACTTTGGGGTTAGCCACAATATGATTTAACAAGGGTAAAATAAAAAGAGATAAATAATGTATCTTTCATCTAGTAGATCAAATTTTGATAATTTTGTATATTTTTTCTATATTAGTCATCTATACACAAATTATCTGCAATATACTATTAGAATATCAAAAAATTAGATATCCCTATCACATCAAAAATATTTTGTTGGAAAAAGCAGAGACTACTCAAAAAAAAAAAAAGAGAAAAGGTAAATCTATCTTTTGCCTTTACTAAAAATGTTTGTTTCTTCCATATCCTAACCCCGTTACCATTGTTAGGTGGTCGCATTGCAGGTTGGGGAGGCAGTTGTAAATAAAAGCAACTAGATGATTTGAGAAGTTGCTGTAAATACAAAATCTTTGGTTAAGGCTAGTTTTGTTGTATTTAAAAATTTTAAAGACAAACAATGAAAATAGTACCTAAGTCATATATTTCTATGTCTGGAGGATGACTCATATGTCTCTTACTTTCACCTTCTACTATTATTTCTGATAACTCACTAATATCCCTAGCTAGTCTTGGTATTTTGCAGTGATGAGAAATCTCACCCCCACTAAGGAGGTGCAGTGAAGATGGGTTTAAATTGCACATATTTTATTTCTCCTTTCTTGACACTGAGTTTATTCATTCAGTCATTCAACAGACCTTGATTAGTGCCTCTCCAGCAGCAGGGCTTTCTCTTAGCATGAGAATTCATACATAATGAGTTTTAGCTAACAGATAATTCAATGACAGTTTCAACATTGACAACTCTTCCTGTCTACATCCACATCTTCTGTACAAGAGTCTTGATGATTTTTAGCCATGAAGAATCTCCTGTCCAAAGAGATCTCAAGTTCAAAGTAACATCATGGAGTTGAGATTAAAGCAATCTCTACCATAGTACCCTTCAGGATATATTCATTCAATAGAATACCAGGACAGAAAGATAAATATTGCATAATCTCACTTACATGTGAAATCTAAAAAATTGAAGTCATAGAAGCAGAGAGTAGAACGATGGTTACCAGAGGCTGAGGAGAGTGGGAAAGAGGAAGGTAGCAAGGGTACGAAGGGTACAAAGTTTCAGGTAAACAGGAGGAATAAGTTTTGAGATCTATTGCACAGCAGGGTGGCTATAGTCAATAACAATATATTGCATTATTTCACAATTACTAATAGAGTAAATTTCAAATGTCTCACCATGAAAAAATGATAAGTAAGCAAAGCGATGGGTATGTTATATAACTTGATTTAATCATTCCACATTGTTTATATATTTCAAAACATCAAATCACATAGTATCCTATAAATGTATGCACCGGATTTGTTAATAAAAGCATTGCTTTTGCTCTGGTGGGTACAGTGATCTCAAAGCTTTTGAGATGCAGCCCAAAATTACGGGACTGTGGTCCTATAATAATCTTGGTTATTAGCATCTCCTTTTGCTCCCAAAAGCGACCTTGTTTGAACGGTTAATTTTATGGGCACTCTATCTATACCCTGATTTCCATAGAAATTGCAGAGTGGGCAACAGGCACCCATTTGCTGAGTCCCAAGAAAGCCATGATGATACATTGAGGTATAGCTACAGAAAACAAAACAAAACTCCCTAGAAACTCTGTCCTGGGCAAAAAGCCCTCCTATGGTTTGAAAGATAAGCTGTTATCATGTTAGTCTAGCTACATTCTAGCAGATAATATTTGTCCCTGTATACATTTTGTTTGTTTGTGTTCTTAGCAGTTATCAGCTGTCTCATGTTTAGATTAGAAGCTTCTGGGAAACAGCTGTCCATGTAGCATAATCAAGATAGTGCCAGTGATGAGGAGTGGGCACGTGTCTCGTTTTGTCCTTCATAAAGAATCTATGGCAATTATTTAAAATGAATCTCAAAATTCTGTGAGTTAGTTTCATTTTACAGGCAAAGAACCTGAAGCCTAGTTTACGATTAAGGATGAGTTGACATTGCGTTGATGGTGCTAGTACTAAATGTGGTCCTCTGAATACAAAGTTGAACCTCTCTCTACTAGACTACCCCTCACTGTTTTTGTTGGTAAGAGTTATGGTTACAACCAACACCATGATAGAATTGGAATGGCATCAGGAAACCTATTGGGCTGCACTTAGTGGCTTTTTACATTCTCTCAAGGTTTCTTCCCTTGCTAGCCCCCAATGCTCACCCAGGTTCTTCTGCCAGTCGCTTGATCCAGCCTGAAAAGATCTCCCTTCACCAGCCTCACACCTCCCACTTGTTATTCACGTCCTTACCTCCTCCAAGAGGCCCTCAGTGGTGCCTCATATCCGTGGGATGTCTCTTTTCCCTGATTTCTTACTCCATTGAATTCTAGAAGCACTCACTTAGAAATTCAGTTGTTGACTGTTTTTATGTGACTGTTTCTTACCTCCCTAGTATCATTTAAACTCACTGTGAGCAGAGATTGTGCCTGTTCATTGCACATTATGACCAGGACTCCGAGACTTGGCATGCAGAGTAGACACAGGCAGAAAGTGTTTGACAGTGATGGAATCCTCTGGCTAAACACTGGCAGTACTGTCTCCCACTGTAAAACTCATTTCCTCTAACCAAGATCAGGCTTCCTGATGGGCCGTGCAAAGGAATAAAGCAGGCTCAGGGACCCAGCAACAGCATAGGCGCTGCCCTTTGCCTTCTCTAGTCCCTTCTACCTCTGGGATCTAAAAGGCTTTTGCTCAGGGCAGAGAGAAGCAGGGAGGCCTGAACAGATCTGTGCATGGAAACCTATTTTCCTGAGGCTGGAATGTGTTAATAACTGTGACAGTTTCTGAGTTCTGACGTGTTCAAGTCTCTAACCATCATGAGGGCTAAGCCTTCTTTCTGCTACAGGCTGTGGTATCCAGTCTTGTGGGGTTTCCCATCAATCATGACAGGGCCTACCATTTCAAACCTATTAATTTAATTCATATTTCAAAGAGTAGGAGTAATCTCAGAGGGAGAGAAAGAGACAGGGAACACAATTATAAAAATCTGTTACATCATTTAAAAACCATATATGTGAGTGTATTCATATTTTAGAGGCTTTTCCTGGATATTTTCTCTTCCTGGGATACTTGTCCCCAGAAATCCGCATGGCTAAACCCTGTCTTCACAAGGAGCCCTATCTTTACCACTAGACTTAAAATTCCTAGTGCCTCCATCCAGCTATCTCTCCCCAACTCTCTTTCTTCACTCTGTTCTTTTTCTAAATATCTATAGATATTTCTATAAAATATCTTTATTTGTTCTACATATTAATTATTGTTTCTTCCTTTACTGAAATGTAAAACTCGGTGTGGGCTGGAATTTGAGGCTATTTTTGTTTGCTGATATATTGAAAACACTTCAGGTAGTTCCAGGTACTTAGTAGGTACTCAATAAGTTATTCTTCTATGAATAGAAAGAATAAATGAATATTGCATCCCTACTAAACCTTGCGTATTTAAAGACTAGCTCACCTAGATAGAGTACAGTAAGAGGAGGTGTCAGGAGACCTCCAAGAGCACAGTACTACCTAGGAATAAGCAAGTCACTACAGACATACGGTCTCTAAGAATGGGTCTCAGAGTCCTCCCTGCAGGATGGGACCCCACTGGGATCTTTGCTGTTACAAGCTGTGAACACAGCTAGGAGCACGTTAGCACTACGACTTTCTAAAGACCCAAGCATTTGAGAAGTTAAACTTGAAAAGTTGCATATCATCCTCAGCTCCCTCTCATGGACAGGAAATATGTGTCATGTTCCTCACATTGGGCTCTACTTTAATGAGGAGAAATGCAAAAGGGCAACCATTGGCCCTGATATCAAGGTATCTACGGTTAGGATACAGGAGGCAATAAAGGAGTAATGAGAAATGACATGGTAGGAAAAGCACACAGAACCCAAGCATTCACTAAATCTCTATTATGATTCAAGCTGAATTCTGGGTATTGGGCATATGGTGATGACAATATGGGATTTCTGCCAAGGATCTAGGGGGTCTGTAGATGCATCACTACAATGCAATGCTATAAGATTTGTATCTAGAGAGTGCTATGGAACACAGAGATGATAATGAATAAATTTTCCCATAAATGTAAGGAAAGCTACAGTGATAGAGTCACATTTTATTTGGGCCTTGAAGGATAAATATGTGTTTTCCAAAAGTGAAATGCATTTCAGAAAAAAAAAAAATGGTGGAGGCAATGTACACATATTAGCATGGCTTGGATTTGGGAAAGGCAAGACCCTCAACGTCCTCAAAGAGCCTTCCTTACTCACAGTGGCAGAGCACGTCTGTTTCTTTTTGTCTTGGTCACAGGATATTGGAAAGTGCCTGCTTCTCAAGACACACTCAAGAATAAATTTAGTAAATGCATGAAAGAATAAAAGCAATTAGGTCCCAGTCAGATAATCAATCAGGGATCCTAGCCCATGTCCTAATTTTAACAGAAGGGCTGATGTTTTTGAAAACCCACTCTTATAATCCACAGCTTTATAAATCTATGCTCTGACTTTGCAGGATTCTTCTCCATTTTGAAGGCGCAATGGTTAGCCCCTGCAATCAGGGGTCACGTAGCTGCTTCTGACCCTGGAGGGCTCGGCACCAGGTTTGAGCATTTGAGCATGGGCCGATCAGTCAGAAAACGATATAGAGGAAGAACTATATGGAGAGGCATTAAGAGAGTCAGACAGACTACTCGAACCCTTTGCCTTCCAGTTGCCAGTGTGCGGTCTTGCACAACTTCTTAATATCGCTATGACTCTATTTGTAACACATGAATAAAAGAGTCTAAGTGCTAGTGTTAAAGATTCAAATGGATAATACTATATGAATGCTTTGAACAGCACCTATGACTAAAATAGGTCCTTGGTAGTTAGATGTTGTTATTAAGTATGACGCTGATTTGATGCCTCCTTGCCTGTAATGCTGCCCTGCCAGATGTCTCACCAGAGAGAAGAGGCTGGGGACCAGGAGTCAGGAGGCCCGTTTGTGCCTCAAAGTAGCCATCTCATCTAAGGGAAATGACTCTGCCCTTTGGACCTCAGCTTAAGGGGGTTATCATTAGGCTCAAATATGACTACAGGGATAAAAGAACTTGGCACACATTTCATAAAGCTCTGGGTTTTCAATTTTTTCTAGACTCGAAGATAGGTGCCAGAGTATTGATTAAAAAGTTCCCCAAAGGACTGGTGCTTCTTTACAACTGGCTGAGGAACAGGGCACAGAGAAACATCCTGAACTCTGGTCTAAGAACCTGGTGCTATGCCCAACAGAGTATGTGTGCAGGCTTCATTGTCAGCCCCCCTGCTGTGGTTCAACTGGACCTTGGACAAACTAGGCACACGTAAAAGCAACCCCCTCTGCTCCTGGCATGGTGCTAAATGCAGGAGAAACTTCCTCCCAGCAGCAAGCACAAAATGATGGGAGTGTGACAGTTAAAGTATCTGTCTTCCCCTCCATTGAGGCACTTAACTTTTTGAACTATTATTGCTGGATTTACTTAACTGTGGTTCCTGCCAGATCATGAGCTCAGTAAGGGCAGGGACTGCGTATTATTTGTATCTATATCCGTATCATCTTGCAAGGTAACTCAGACAATAAGTATTTGTTGAAAGGTAATACGTAAATGAAAAAGAAGTAATGCAGAAGTATCCACAAGAACAAAACTGACGGCAGCATTTAACTCTATGTTAGTCTGTGCAAACCTGTATTACGTGCCACATACTTTGGTGCAAGACTATGAGGTGCTTACAGGTATCCCTGATTCAGAGATGGGGAAAGAAAGGTTCAGAAAGACTAAGAAGGACCAACAAGTTTACACAGCCAGCCACCAGAAGAATCAAGATTTACACTGATGTTTGCATGAATCCAAAGCACTGGTACAGTCAGAGATAAGGTATTTAGCACATGAATGGATTAATCAGAGCCCTCACACCTAAAGAAAACCTCCAACTGAGCTAAACTTAGATGTCCACAATTTTCTTCCTTCCCACCTATTTTTTTTTTAATACAAGCATATGTGCTAAAGTCTTTGAGTTCTTAGTTTTTTCAGCACCACGTCTTTATCTGGTTGTGTTGGCAAGTCCAGGAGGCAACAGTCAAAATAAAACCATCATTGGCAACCACCTCCAGGAGGTCAGACCATGTCCATCTGGGGGAAAGGATAGCGGATTTTGAGCACTGAAAAGTCCACAGAGGTGCTTCGCTCTTTCAAACATTTCTCTTTAAAAATCTGTCTAACTGAATCTTAGTTCAGCACCATGTTGCAAATCAGTTTAACTGGTATTCTATGCAATGCTCTGCAAAGTCCAGTCTGGTAAGAAGCCTAATTTTCATCCTAAAGCCAAAAATCATTAGTGTCCTATTTGTTCATAAGACTATTAACTGGACACCATGCAAACAATGGAGCTATTTAAAGCAGCGATTTGTTTTTTAGGTGCCTCATAATTGCTGACACTGGAAATTCTAGACTAAAGTAAAAATCTACTGCAATGACGGACTAATTTAATCTTAGGGCAATTAACTTGATTAATCCCAACTGAGAGGCTGGAGGAAGAAAGAAAGAACAAAATGATCCATTTTTAAAGAACTTATCATAAAATAATTGATTTGGGGCTATTTATTTGCACAGCCACATTATAATCTGAAAAGGTAATAAATGAAACAAGAATAATTATTTCTTGGGGTTGTTGTTTCTATTATTGTTTTTATGTGGACTAAATATGGGGAAGGGATTGACAACCCCAGAGAATTAAGACCCATGATGTCTCAAAGAATACGAGCAGAGATCCAACAGGTGCTCCAGAATAAAAGGAGTAAGAAAGAACTCTCTCAGGAGAAGCGGGAAGCTGCAGGGTTGTGCTCAGAATTCTCTCCTGCCCATTAAGGAAAAAGGGCTCGGCTTCATGGGCTATATCCAGATTGCAGAATATTAACTTCCCTGGGCTCATGCCAATCACTTGAGTAAAATCTGGGTATTGAAGAGATGAAATGTCCAAAAGCCCTAAGCATCAAGACAGGCAAAGTGTCAACAACTCTAATTAAGAGTATTACTGAAGGAGAGAGAGCTACAACCGAGGGAAAAACCGAACACTAAAGGAGGCCTTGCAGGTCATGAGAAATAAACTCTAAGTCAGAAAAACACAAGTGAAGGCCTCAAAAATGAGCATGATCAGCACACCCACTACCCAGCCTGACACCATTTTGGACGTAAGTCCCAAGTTCAAGTTTGTGGCTGGCTATTGATTTGTCGTGGATAAAAGCTGAGAATAAAACAGTGAACCACACATAAGTGGTCCTATTTCTCCTGAAGTTGATATTGTAGTGGAGTACACAGGAAACACAAATTATAAAGATAATTGCAGGTTGGAGTGACTGACTCCTCACAGGTTAATTAACCTTATTGTTTCTCTTCCCTCAATATTTGAAAATGTGGAAATAATAATGTCCACCTTAGCTAGATCCCAGGGTGAGGTGAGAACCAAATGGAAAAGCTCCTGAAATATGTTAATCCTATTAACATAGATGTTGCTTCATTGTTTTAAATCTCTTCGAATAAGATGTAAAAGATAACGGCAATTAAAATAATAGAAAAGATTCACGTAGATATTTGATTGGAATGATGAATGCTTACAACGGTTGAGAGAGAGAAAAAGAGAGAGAGAGAGAATATTCTGGAATCAAATGAAGAAATCAGGCATCCAAAAGGGTGAGAGATGACTCAGCTAATACCAGTGGCCAAATTTTAAAGCAGCATATGCTTCCTTCCACGAGAGAACTGTCACATTTGGAATCTCTGTGTCTCTCTGTGCCAGTGGGAAATGACTGAAGAAGACAATTTACAAGGTGGCCACACACCCAAGACTGGGAGCCAGTGTTACCAGGAAACAGCCATAGATGGGCTTTTATTAGTCTGTGAGATATCAAGTATACCAGAGAACGGAGAAATGAAGAAAATAAAGCAAGAAAGGATATTTATGAGTATAAGAGTAAGGGATGTGCATGCGCGTGCACGCTTGTGTGTGTGTGTGTGTGTGTGTGTGTGTGTGTGTGTGTGCGCGCGAGAGAGAGAGAGAGGGAGAAATAGGGCCAGGACAAGGAATATCCGTAAAGAACAGCTCTGTGGGACAGTAGTAGTCACTGATAACGTGTTTAGTAGTGAGTAATAAAAATAATGGAGACGCAAGAGGCTACACAGGTTGGCTTTACATAGAAAATGCTTGGAAGATTAAAGGCCACACTTTTATAAATCACCTACAACAATATTTGATCCAGAGTGTGCACTGATAATATGCTACTTTCATTTCATTTTCCTCTCTTTTATACTGTGAGTAAATTGCAATCAGATGTCATCTCTCCCATATTTGAATGTTTCACAAGAGCTTCACCCCTGCCATACAAATGCTTGTTATTTTGGGAGAGTTTGTTGAGTTTCCATAGCCAAGCTTCTCTGCCAGGTAACAGAAGCCTAAAAGCCTGTGACATCTTGAGTAAAAAGAAGAAATGTAACTCCAAAGCACCTCAGAATACAGGAGATTGGGATGTAATGTTTTTATATCCTGAAGGAAGAGGAAGTAGAAGTTGAGATGTTCTTGAAGGTTTTACTAAAATAAGTGGAAATAGTGTTTGTTAAAATGAGGTGATGATTGTATGAATGTACACATATAAAAACTTACCACGCTATTTACCTAACCTTTTTGCCCTTTTCATAGGACAAATGGAAAAGCAACTGAAATATAGTAACTGTATTAATTCACTGTATGTAATTAATAACTAACAAGCATGTACTAGAAAGAATGTACTAGAAGGTCAACACCATTTCTGGTTTCACAAAATAAATTGGGTTACTGCTACAGGTAGTCCATGGAAGAGCTGGACACACCTTAGGCTATGACTATCACATGGAAAAGACAGCATTTTTCAGGAAGGAGGGGGCCATCTAGGTGTGAGCTAATGTCACCAACGCAGCATGGACCCAGTGTTTGTGCACTGTTGACACCAAATACTCTGAGGGGAGGAGAGAGGAAACCACCAATATTCTAGGTCTTACCACGTGCTTTGCAAGCTGAACCCTCACTCTATTTACAGGTGAAATCACTGCAGTGTATGCATAGGGCTACATTTTCCCAAGGGAGTAAAATGCCAGGAAGAGTCAGAGAAGAGAACGTCCCTGGCAGAAAACACTTCTTCATTCCAAACTATGATACTGTGTTTCTCTGCTTTTTATTTTTCTAACTTGAGTGATTCCCAAGAGATTCTAATGGTGGTCAGAAGACGTTTCTTTTATAGGTTGTTGTCTACTCCGGACTGTTCGTTCCTCGTGTTACTGAATAAAGCAAACTCTTTCTCCCGGAGTGGGATACCTGTGTGACAGCTGTCCCCCAACTCAACTGCCTCCATTACTCCCCAGATGAGAAATATTGTAAGTGAGGAAAACACAGAATGGAGGCTGGGAGTAGGAGCTTTAGTTCCTCCTCCATTCCCATGCACAACCCCCATTAGCAGTAATGGCTGTGGTATGCATGGGCCCAGGGAATACTCCACTTCATTAAGAGGTAATGATACACACAGTTACATGTAGAGTAAAATGAAACAGCAGAATTGCTGTTCGTCAGCCAGGAACAGTGGTTCATGTCTGTAATCCCAGCACGTTGGGAGGCCTAGGCGGATGGATCACCTAAGGTCAGGAGTTCAAGACCAGCCTGGCTAACATGGTGAAACCCCATCTCTACTGAAAATACAAAAATTAACCAGGTGTGGTGGTGCATGCCTGTAATCCCAGCTATTCAGGAGGCTGAATCAGGAGAATTGCTTGAACCCAGGAGGCAGAAGTTGCAGTAAGCCAAGATTGTGCCACTGCACTCCAGCCTGGACAACGGAACAAGACTCTGTCTCAAAAAAGGAATTGCAGTTTGTCTACAGAAACTCTTATCAGTGCATATAAATGCAAGTAGGTGCTTAAAGAGATTATTAATGCATGGCTTGCATGCGGCACACTATCTGATTGACTAAAAGCCAACTTTTAAAGGAGAGGTATGGCTTTTTCCTACATTTGTAATAAGAATTTCCCAATCTAAGAACCAGGATTCTGCTGCCTAATATACAGAGTAGAATGCAACATTTCTGACTCTTAAACAAATCTGGAAGGGAAACAGCAAAATGTGGTGAGCTAAGCATGTTTTCTCTCACCTCTACCTTCTCTACTAAGCAAAATAAGTTAATGAGTCAACTCATCCCCAGCCGGCATATTATATGCCAATTGCTGAAATCAAATGAGAAGCTCTTTCTTCCTAGTGCAGGACGCAGAGCTCATGTGAAAGTTGTCAGATTTGATAAAGTACATTTGTTCTAGAAGAAAACACTCCCTTTCTATTTTCTAGGATACATCTGTTTGCCAGAGTGCATTTTCCAGATAATACCAGTTTGTCGACAGAATTTGCAATGAACTTTAATTGTGTGCTTTACCTGACAGTCTTAATTGTAATCTGACTTCCTTCAGGTAGCAATCAGCTGAGTGAAATAATCATATCTCCCTCAAGGCCATAAATACTACCACCTGCACCTCTTCTGTTGCGTGTTCCTCTTTTTAACTCTAGCATCACGTGGAAAGGCAATACAGAGCCTGAAAAGGTACAGCACACTCAAAATAGCTGCTATTTTCCTATCATTACAGTGGTGTATAATTAAACACAGGCAGAGTAACTGAGGACAAAAATAATCCTATCATTTTAAAATTGTAATAGTAAAGCTGCCGTATAAGCAGAGATTGCCTTTTTTAGTAGGGAAGAAATTGGTTCTAATTCATGCTCATTCCTGCCTTTGTAGGTTTCTCTGGAAGCTCTTCTTGGTATGTGGTTTTTTGTCTGAATATCAGGAGCCTTCCCTTCATCCATCTCATCTTGAACCTCCACCCTGTTCCCTATTCTCTATTCCCACTGCTTACTTCCCTGATGCTCATTACTGCTCTCATAGATTCCTGAAAAGGATTGTAGCTGGTCTCCATGTGTGCAATTTATCTCTGTCCAAACTTCACCACTTGCGATACTTGAATAATCTTTCTAAAATGAAAATCATTTCGGGTCACAGATCCAGGCAAAAACATTCAGTGAGCTGAGTTGCCCAGAAAGATGACACTGTAATTACCAGTTTACAAATTATCACCACTGTCTGCCCAAAACCCACAGAAATGACAAAAAAAAAAAAAAAAATACGAAGGATCTAGAAAAACTTTGCCAGGGTGAAAACTAATAAATAGACCCAAATTGATACAAAAATCATGTACTATAAATCCCATTCTTATAATTAAATGCATATGTAAAATATACACATTTTAAAAAGAGAACACTACCTAATTAGCATCATGAATTCATCTATGTGTATTATAAATTCTTAAATTAGATATTCATCTACAATTAACGGTATTCTACTGGTTGAATGTGATATAATTGCCTTTCATGGCAATTTACTTAGGCAGTTTCCATTTTTCAACATTTGCTTTTTCCAATATTCAGAAATAGCAGAGATAACAATATGGGATTAAAAGTTTTCAAGCATATTCAATTATTTCCTTGAGGGAAAAATTTCTTAAGGGAGGTGAAAGAATAGGCATATAGTTGAAATTAGTTATATTTTCTCACAAATTGCTCTCTAGGAAAAAAAAATGCTTCAAGCAATATCAACCAGTGTGTTCGTTTTCTTAGATTAGGAATGAGATTCATTATTTCATTTGATTATTGGACATTTCTTTCTATATCTATTGTGTGTGTGTTTATTGTAAATACAAATTCTATCTCATGTTTTTATTGGAATGTTCACCTATTTCTTATTAACTACTGGAACTCCTTATATATATACATAGCTATATAGATGGACAGTTATATATATCTATATAGTTATATACAAATATAATTATATAAATGCCGTTAATTTTATGAATATATATAACTATATATAAATAGTATATATTTAGAACTCCTTATATATAATTCCTTATATATAAATAGTAATTATAATATATTTCTCTAGTCTATTAACTCTTCCAATCTTATAGCTGGCTATCTTAGTTATTTTTCATTTTGGCAAACCTATCATGCTTCCTCCACTATCCTTACTTTTACTTGGTGTCCTTACTCCCTAGTTCATGGAAAACCTGAAGCAATTAGAAGAGAACTGCAAGTCACCATGTATGAGCACGTACCAATATCTGCACTCACACAAGCAGCCTTCTCTCCCGTTACTACTGATGAACTTCCTGCTTTCAGCTACAATCAGTTCTTTCTCTTCTGCACCAGCTCTTAATTCCTTGAGGACTAATCAAAAAGATCACATTAGCAACGTATATTTATCTTCCTTGTATAACCAATACTGGATTACTCTGCTAGTACATAAAAGGTCTCTTTTTATTTTTCCCATCTAAAAAATTGAAAAAAAAAAAAAAAAAAAAAAACCTTGTTGTCTGTTGTCTTCATTTCCACCTCCAGCTACTAGTTCATATTTTTTCTCCCCTTTCCAGCAAAAGTCCTTGAAAAGTTGTCTCTATTTCTATTTTACTGTCTCCAGATCCTGTTCTTATATTATTTCTTAAACCAAACCCTAGACTTTCTTCCCCACAACTCCATTAGTTTTGGCATATTAGTACCATTTGAAATTTTCTTTTGAAACATTTTCAAATAATATCTCATGTACCACAATCTTCTGATTTTCCTCCTTTCTTATTGACTCACTCATTAGTGAAAAAAAAATGAAAAAGTTTACATTTTTGTGTTGTCATGCCACAAGCCTCAATCTTTTTTCTTTCTTTCTTTCTTTCTTTCTTTCTTTCTTTCTTTCTTTCTTTCTTTCTTTCTTTCTTTCTTTCTTTCTTTTCTTTCTTTCTTTCTTTCTTTTCTTTCTTTCTTTTTCTTTCTTTCTTTTTCTTTCTT
>NW_022436971.1:3473829-3488208 GCF_009761245.1 Sapajus apella | reverse complement strand
CTTTCTTTCTCTTTCCTTCCTTCCTTCCTTCCTTCCTTCCTTCCTTCCTTCTTTCTATCTTTCTTTCTCTCTCTCTCTCTTTCTTTCTTCCTTTTTCAATCCTCCCCTCTCCTTTCTTGTCTGTTAATACTCAGCCTCTCTCTCGGAGAGTTCTTCAGTTGCTTGGCTTTAAATTCTGTGTGAGAGCTGAGCAGTCTCAGGATTATATCGGTGGTTCATACTCAGATTTCCAACAACCTCATCCACGTGGAGATTAAGTAAGCATCTCAATTGTAACAGGTCAAAACTCGAGCTTGTGTTATTTCCCCTCCAACTTGCTTTTTTCAAAACCTTTTCTAGATCTGTCATGGCATTTCAATCATTCCACTTGCTGAGGCCAAAATGTTCCTTGTTTCTCTCTTTTCTCTTTTAACCCACATCTAATTCATCTATATCCATCTGGATTAGACGTGGGCTAAGAGAGAAAAGGAAGAAACAAGAGGTCAAATTCACTAGACTATACCTCAAAATATGTTAAGAACTATACTACTTCTGATACCTCCATGTGCTACTACCTGTTTTATGCTGTTATCATCATCTCATAGCTTTATAACTAGACTCCCTGTTTTTTATCTTTTATTAATGATTTACAATAGAAGAATCAGAATGATCTTGTGAAACATAAATACAATCATATACTCTCCTACCAAGTTTGGCCAACATGATAAAACCCCGTCTCTACTGAAAATACAAAAATCAGCTGGGCGTGGTGGCGTATGCCTGTAGTCCCAGCTACTTGGGAGGCTGCGCCAGGAGAATCCCTTGAACAGGATGGGGCAGGGTGGAGGTTGCAGTGAGCTGAGATTGCATCACTGCACTCCAGCCTGGGTAACGGAATAAATTCCTAACTGAAAAAAAAAAAGAAAAAAGAAAACAAGAGACACTCTTCTTCCCAAAGCCCAGTAGTTGACCATTTCTTGTAGATTATAATCTAGAGACTTTTAAAAGGCCTGAAAATTTTGACACTAGACCTGTAATAGGTCTCTGACTGCATATCCTGTTACTATCCTACTTTTCTACGTCTCTACAACTATGGTGACCTCCTTACTTCTATTCAGATGTGCCAGATACAGTCCTATAACACAGCTTTATAATTTGCTGGTTTCTGCCCGGAACCTCCCTCCCTATAGATATGCATTGCTCACTTTCTCAAATACTACCTCCATTATGAAGATTTCCCAACCATGTTTCTTAAAATTTCCACTCCAACAAAAATTTCCACTCCAAATGTGAGTTTCCACCCTCGCTTCTGCTTTATTTTTCCCATAGAGTTGTCTTTATATAAATTGCTATATAATTTACTAATTTAATTTGTCATCCATCCAACTTTCCAAATTTGACTATAAACTCCATGAAGGCAGGGTTTTTCTCTGATTTAGCCACTAATTTATATCCCATATCTAAAACAATACCTGGAACATAGTAAAGATTCAATAAGTATTTGTTAAATAAAAAATGTGTGAATTACATAGATAAATTAAAGCCCCTGAGTACACATCTCAACTCACACACAGAGGCCTATTGTTTGAAATTGCAAAATAAATAAATAAATAAATAAATCACGGATAAGCAGAAACATTTTGAAGCCATAAATGGAGAGAAAATAGAACTTCAAAGACCAACAGTCTGATTGACGCCAGTCTCACTCATTAAAACAGTAGGTGCCAGTGCTTGAAGGAGTAACATCTGAAAAGTGCTAACAGAAAAACTGTCAAGTTTAAATTCCTTAATCAGCTAAACTGCTATATGAAAGCATGAAGTGGAAATAAAGACACTGATGACATCAAAACTCTAAAGAAAGTGAAATAATCAAAAATCTATATACAGTAAATGTTATTATTCCTTTAGGGAATATAATTAGCAAAATTGTCCCAAAAATAGTTAGAACTTCACAGACTAAAATTCACAGAAACAAGTACAAAGGCAGCTGTGGATTTACCCATATGATATTATGTCCAGTTAATTTCTAGCAAATAGTTCATTTCAGTTAATAAAGAAACATTATTAGACTTAAGACTCTGGAATTGTGTGCTTCCTAATTGTGTGACACTTTCCAAGTTACCTAACATCTTAGGTGTTATTTGATAATAAGTGGATAGTTATATTATTGTTTCATCTGGCCTATTGTAAGAACTCAGGGAGGTTATACATGCAAACCTTTTAGCATATTCTCAAACTTTAGCTGTTTCAGATCAATATTATCATTAGAAAACAGAAGTCTCTTTATTACATTTCAAAAGCTTACCCTAATTCTAATATTCATCTTAGTTACTAAATGAAATAAAAATATGTTAATTTTACATATAACTCTAGATGAAATATTGTAGATAAAATAATAGCAAATCAA
Organism: Sapajus apella; assembly: GCF_009761245.1. Taxonomy (NCBI): domain Eukaryota; kingdom Metazoa; phylum Chordata; class Mammalia; order Primates; family Cebidae; genus Sapajus; species Sapajus apella. Next base: position 3,485,822 of record NW_022436971.1, on the reverse strand, counting down.
ATATACGGTGTGTCATTACCACACAGGGTGTATTCCAGGAATGCAATGCATGAATGGATTAACATCAGGATATCTATTAATGTAATTCAGTATATTAAAAGATTAAAAGTGAACAACTATATGATTATCTCCATAGAGTGCTGATAAAATGCAACAGTCAATTTTGATAAAATTCTTAGTACACCAAGAGGAACTTTCTTATCCTGAAAAGGTTTTCCACCATACCCATACTGTCTGGAGTTGGATTCCCTCAATCCTGTATTCCACACTCTCTGTTAGTGCTGTGCAACATGCAAGTTGCATATTTATTATACACCTTTTCCTCATATGAAATGTGGATGTCTATACTCAGAGTATCATTGAATAGTTATGAAGATTAAATAAAACATTAGTAAGTATCCCCAAATGATGGCTTAAACTGTAATTGTAAAACATGATTTCCACTAAATTAGTGATGAAGGCAACTTAATGTCAATGACTTTTTAACGTATTATTGAAGGTCCCAGAAAAGGAATCAAAATAAGAAAATAAACATTGAAAATGAAAATTCAAGATTCAAAAAGTCCCAAATTGAAGCCAATATAAATATTTACAAAAATTCTAAAGATCAACCAACATACTGTTAGAACTAATATGAGAATTTAATTATCTGAATACAAAATTAATGTAAAACATTACACAGTTAAATTAGTAATCATTTTGAGAATGTGATTTTTAAAATCCACTAACAAAATCTATAGAAAGCTATTCATTCTTAGGAACAACATCAATGAGAAGCAAACTTGATATCTGTCAAAAGTAATATAGACGTTTATAAAAGACCTAAATAAAGACTTCTCATTAGGAAGATACAATATTGTAAATCTGTCAATTTCTTCCATACTCATTAGCAAATAAATCCCAGTACATTTTAAAATATATCTTGTTGTGCTGATTCTACAGCTGATAAAGAAAATGCACAACAATAAAAAGTTTACAGCAAAGAATAATTACATAAAACATGACCCAATTCAAACTATAGAGTAACTTACAAAAGAAATGGAGATGTGCACCAATAAAGTTCAGATCTAAAAGAGTTTTACATCCCTAACTTGCGGAAGAAAAGATAGACAATTTAACATGTTTTGGAGATAATTGGGTATCTTTTTTGCAAAAAAGCAGACAAGAATCTCATCTACTTGCTTTTCTGCACTTCCACCTCCATACTCCATTTCCTAACAGCAGCAGAACAGTTTTTTTTTTTTTTTTTTTTTTTGAGACAGAGTCTTGCTCTGTCTCCCAGGCTGGAGTGCAGTGGTACAATCTCAGCTCACTGCAACCTCTGCCTCCCAGGTTCAAGCAATTCTCATGCTTCAACTTCCCAGGTAGCTGGGATTACAAGCGCCCACAACCACCCTCAGCTAATTTTTGTATTTTTAGTAGAGGCAAGGTTTCACCATGTTGGCCAGGCTGATCTTGAACTCCTGACCTTGAGTGATCAGCCTGCCTCAGCCTCCCAAAGTGCTGGGATTACAGGTGTGAGCCATGGAAACTTTTAAGATGCAAATCTGACCATTTAGATTTCCTACTGGAAATCCTCTAATAGCATTTTGCCACACTTAGAATAAAATCTGAATTTGTACTTATATTCTGGTTCTGATAGCCTCCTGGCTGCTGTTCTAGCCCATGTTTCATCTCCAGCACTCTGCCTCTTTGTTATGCAGCTCCAGCTTTCCTGGCCTTCTTGCAGGTGCTGTGCCTGCAGTTTCGTACCTCCAGATCTTATCATGCCTGGCTAATTCATCTCGTTCGGACCTGTGCACAAATGTTTCTTCCCCAGAGAGATCTTCTCTGTAAACCATACCTAAAATAGCTACCTTTATCACTGATTCATTCTTCTTGAGTTCAATTTTTACTACATCATATCATATTTTATCATATATTCATTTTTTATTGTCTGACTTTCTGATGTAGTTTTGTTCTTTGTTCTCACCCAAATCTCACCTTGAATTGTAATAATCCCTATGTGTCAAGGATGGGACAGGATGGAGATAAGTGAATCATGGAGGGAAGTTTCCCCCATGCTGTTCTTATGATAATGACTGAGTTCTCATGAGATCTGATGGTTTTGTAAGGGGCTTCCTCATTGGCTCGACTCTCATTCTCTCTTGCTGCCCTATGAAGAGGTGCCTTCTGCCTTGATGTAAGTTTCCTGAGGCCTTCCTAGGCATGGAGAACTGTGAGTCAACTAAACCTCTTTTCTTTATAAATTACCCAGTCTCAGGTACTTCTTCACAGCAGCATGAGAACAAACAAATACCATAAGTTGGTATCCCATAGAGTAGGATGCTGCTATAAAGTTACCCCAAAATGTGGAGGCAATTTTGGAAGTGGATAATAGGCAGAGGTTGCAACAGTTTGGAGGGCCCAGAAGAAGGCAGGAGAATGCAGAAAAGTTTGGAACTTCCTAGAGACTTGGAGGGCTCAGAAGATGGGAAGATGAGGGAGTCTGGAACTTCCTAGAGACTTGAATGGCATTGACCAAAATGCTGACAGTAATATGGACAATTAAATCCAGGCTGAGGTGGTCTCTGATGGAGATGAGGACATTTTTGGGACTTGGAATAAAAGTAATTCTTGATATGCTTTAGCAAAAGAACTGGCAGCATTTGCCTCTGACATAGAGATCTGTGAAACTTTGAAGTTGAGAGAGCTAATTTAGGGTATCTGGTGGAAGAAGTTTCTAAATGGCAAATCATCCAAGAGGAAGCAGAGCATAAAAGTGTGAAACATTTTCGGGGCAATGCAATAGAAAGAAAAATTGATTTTGGGGGGAGAAATTCAAGCTGGCTGCAGAAATTTGCCTAAGTAACAAGGAGCTGAATGTTAATTACTAAGATAATGGGGAAAATGTCTCCAAGGCATTTCAGAGAACTTCAAGGCAGCCCCTCTCATCACAGGCCCAGAGGCCTAGGCAGAAAAAGTGGCTTTTGCCTCAGGCCCAGGAACCACTACTGTGTGAAGCCTAGGGACCTTGCATCCTGCACCCCAGCTGTTGCAGTCATGGCTAACGGCGGCCAAGGTACAGCTTGTGCATGGTTGCAGAGGGTACAAGCCTCAAGCCTTAACAGCTTCCATGTGATATGGAGCCTACAGGTGCACGGAAGACAATAACTGAAGTTTTGTAACCTCTGATTAGATTTCAGAGAATGTATGGAATTGCTGCACGTCCAGGCAGAAGTTTGCTGCAGGTGTGGAGCCCTCAAGGTAAACCTATGCTAGGGCAGTGGGGAAGAGAAGTGTGGGATCAGAGTCCCCACAGAGAGTCCCCATTGGGACGCTACCTAGTGGAGTTGTAAGAAGAGGGCCACCATTCTCCAGACCCCAGAATGGTAGATCCACAAATGGTTTGCACTGTCTGCCTGGAAAAGCTGCACACACTTAATGCATGAAATGCTGACTTAATGTCAGCCCATGAAAGCAGACAGGAGCAGAGCTGTGCCCTACAAAGCCACAGGAGCAGAGCTGCCCAAGGCCATGGGAGCCCACTTCTTGCATCAGCATGACTCAGATGAGATACACGGAGTCAAAGGAGATAATCCTGGAACTTTAAAGTTTAATAGCTGCCTTATTGGATTTTGAACTTGCATGGGGCCTGTTGCCCCTTTGTTTTGGCCAGTTTCTCCTATTTGGATTGGGTGTATTTACGCAATGGCTGTACCCCCATTATATATAGAAGGTAACTAACTTGTTTTTGATTTTACAGACTCATAGGCAGAAGGGACTTGCCTTGTCTCAGATGAAACTTTGGACTTGGACTTTGGTGTTAATGCTAGAATGAGTTAAGTCTTTGGGGGACTGTTGGAAGGGCACGACTGTGTTTTGAAATGTAAGGATGTGAGATTTGGGAGGGGCAAAATGATACGGTTTGCCTCTGTGTACCCACCCAAATATCACCTTGAACTGTAGTAATTCCTATATGTCAAGGGCAGAACCAGGTGGAGATAATTAAATCATGGGGATGGTCTCCCCTATGCTGTTCTCATTATAATGAGTGACTTGTCAGAAGATCTGATGGTTTTATAAGGGGTTCCCCCTTCACTTGACCCTCATTCTCTCCTGCCACCCTATAAAGAAGTGCCTTCTGCCATGATTTTAAGTTTCCTGTGGCCTCCCCAGCCATGTGGAACTGTAAGTCAATTTGACCCCTTTTTCTTTATAAACTACTCAGTCTTGAGTATTTCTTCATAGCAGTGTGAGAACATTTTCACAACTATAATTTAAGCTCTATAAGAGCAGGGACCTTGCGTTGTTTTATGCCTGTGTCACTAGGGCCTAGAACAATGGAAGACACACAGTATCACCTTAGTAAATAATTGTTGAATAAACAAATTAATTAAGTTCCCTTATGTCATAATTTTTTTAAAATCTCTATTAAACTGGAGTAGAGAGTTAAATGTTTAAAAATACAAACTCAAAAAAGGCTAGCATGGGATAGTAATCAATTAGTCCTATTTTACAGTGGGAAAGGCTTCTGAATAGAAAATTCAGAATCCATATAGGCAAAGGGAGAGATTTCATTTAAGGAAAAAAAATGAATGAACAAATGTAAGAAAACTCTACACATTTAAATAACAAAGTTTATGTGACAAGGAAGGTGATGAAGTACAGACTGGAAAGAAAGTATTGACATCATATTTATATTGACAAGAAAATCATTGAAGAGGTTCACATAGAAGATTGTACATGTCAGACAGAATAATACAAACAATGGAACAGAAAAAAATAGATGAACACAATGATAGCTGATTCAGAGAAAAAGACATTGAAACAGCCTTTAAATGTGTTCGTTTACTAACAAACGTATAAGTATAAATTGCCCACTAGCATAGCCAAAATTGAAAAGATTAATAATTTCAAATATTGGTAAGAAATACAATGAAATAAACATTCACATATACAACTGGCAAAACTGTAAATTTTATAATTAATTTGGGATGAAAATTTTACTGTATTTTATTCAAAATTAAAAGGGCAAACCCTAAACATCCCTCAAAGACAGAGGAAAATTGATTATAATATATTCACATCATGGTATTCTATGCAGTTATCAAAAAGAAAGAACAAAAAAATATTTAAAATTATGTCACAAAGAGAAAACTAAGTCACAACAATTTAAATTATGTGATAAATGATATTATGATACCACAGATATGCATATAAACATATACAAACATAAAAATGAAAATCATTAAAAATGACATGTACTATATGTACTAAGTCTTTAACAATGGTTATCTCTTGGTAACAGGGAGAAAGTGATTGGGAGGCTGACATGATTTATTTTATATTTCCAAATATTTGCTGGAATTGTTATAATCATAAAATACGTATTTTTGTACTATGAATTACACAAAATTTAAAAGTGAAAAGAAAAATGTTTAAAGCAAGCAAGATATGAACACAAGAACTTGAAGGAAACTAGTATGTGCTTACTACTTTTTAGACCCAACTGTATGCTAGGCACCATAGAATATTCTTTGTAACATTGAACATTTCTGTACCAACATCAACTGAATTAGGTATTTTCACTTTCAGTTTTCAATTGGAGATCCCAAGATTTAGAGAAATCCAATAACTTCTATCTTCTAGTTCAAATAATGTTCACCTAATGGCAAAAACATCTGCAAGAGTTAAAGATGGCACCATGGTGAGGAGGGCTAGGGAGAGGACAGGGACAACACTGCCTGGTATGTAAGAAGAGAGCCATGTGAAGCTGTGCTTGCTTCCCTGCCATCCATGTTGCTGTTAGCCAAGCATAATCGCTGGCCAGGCTCCTGACAAACATCTCCAGCAAATAGTTCCACACAGCCAGAGCAGACCAAAATTGTCTTGGAAGAGGATGGCGTTAGCTTCTGGAAATGGAAGTTCACCAGAGTGTCTCAAAAGAAACTGTCTACCCCTGCTCGCTCCATCCTTCACCCATACACCAGTCAGATCAGGGAGCCATGGAATTAAATTGCCTACAAAAGGTGAGAATTTTATTTCTTTTTATTTCCTATTATCCAGTATAATATTGATTCAGGTTATTGCCATTTGCAGATAATTAAGATAATTACTATCAATGAGTGTTTCTAAAAAACAATGGAGCTTCTCAAAATAAAATTTTGGTCCTTAATAGATATTTAATTCCTTTCATCTCTAAAAGAAAACAAACATGCCAGGAATAATTTAACATATTAATTTGTCTTCAATTATTATTATTTAAAAAATCAATTAAAAGTGAATCTTTTTAAGAGACATTTTGTAGCCACATGTCATAAAAAATTTAGTGTGGTTTTATTAAAGATAAGAGATCTTTGACAATTACCTTGCTGGTGAAGGAACTTGAAAAGCAAAGCCTTAAAAAAATAAAAGATTTTTGTTAATACTGCTACAATAAACATACATGTGCCTGTGTCTTTGTAGTAGAATGATTTATATTCCTTTGGATATTTAGCCAGTAATGGGATTGCTGGGTCCAATGGTATTTCTGTTTCTAGATCCTTGAGGAATTGCCATACTGTCTTCCACAATGGTGAACTAATTTACATTCTCACTAACAGTGTAAAAGTGTTCCTATTTCTCCACAGCCTCACCAGCATCTACTGTTTCCTGACTTTTTAATAATCTCCATTCTGACTGGCATAAGATGGTATCTCATTGTGGTTTTGATTTGCATTTCTCTGATGATCAGTAATGTTGAGCTTTTTTTCATATGCTTGTTGGCAGTGTAAATATCTTCTTTTGAGAAGTGTCTTCATATTCTTCGCCCTCTTTTTGATCATGTTGTTGGTTTTTGTTTTGTTTTGTAAATTTTTTAAGTTCCTTGTAAATTCTGGATGTTAGACCTTCGTCAGATGGGTAGATTGCAAAAATTTTCTCTTATTCTGTAGGTGGGCTATTCATCCTGATGATAGTTTCTTTTGCTTTGCAGAGGCTCTTTAGTTTAATTAGAACCCATTTGTCAATTTTGGTTTTTGTTGCAATTGCTTTTGGCATTTTTGTCATGAAGTCTTTGTCCATGTCTATGTCCTGAATGATATTGTCTAGGTTTTCTTTCAGTGTTTTGTGGTTTTGGGTTTTACATTTAAGTCTTTAATCCAACTTGAGTTAATTTTTTTATAAAGCATAAGGCAGGAGTCCAGCTTCAGTTTTCTGCATATGACTAGCCAGTTTCCCCAGCACCATATATTGAATAGGAAATCCTTTCCCCATTGCTTTTTTTGGTCAGATTTGTTGAATATCAGATGGTCGTAGATGTGTGGTCGTATTTCTGAGGTCTCTGTTCTGCGCCATTGGCCTATATGTCTGTTCTGATTGCTGTAGCCGTGTGGTGTAGTTCAATAGCGTGGTTTGTAGTGAAGTTTGTAGTGTGATGCCTCCAGCTTTGTTCTTTTTGCTTACACAGGGTCTTGTCTTATACACGGTCTTGGCTTATACAGGGACTTTTTGATTCCATATGAAATTTAAAATAGTTTTTTATAATCCTATGAAGAGTGTCAATAGTAGTTCAATGGGAATAACATACAATCTATACATAGCATTGGACCGTATGACCATTTTCACAATATTGATTCTTCCAATCCATGAGAATGGAATGTTTTTCCATTTGTTTGTGGACTGTCTTATTTCCTTGAGGAGTGGTTTGTAGTTCTCCTGGAAGAGGTCCTTCACATCCCTTGTTAACTGTATTCTTAGGTATTTTATTCTCTTTGTAGCAATTATGAATGGGAGTTCATTCATCATTTAGCTCTCTAAATGTTGTCTATTGTTGGTGTAAAGGAATTCCTGTGATTTTCGCACAGTGATTTTGTATCCCAAGACTTTGCTGAAGTTGCTTATCAGTTTAAGAAGCTTTTGAGCAGGGATATGAGGTTTTCTAATTATAATATCAGGTCGTCTGCAAACAGAGACAATTTAACTTGCTCTTTCTATTTGAATAGTCTTTATTTCTTTCTATTTCCTGATTGTCCTGGCCAGAAATTTTGATACTATGTTAAATAAGAGTGGTGAGAGAGGGCATCCTTGTCTTGTACCAGCTTCCAAAGGGAACACTTCCAGCTTTTGCCCATTCAATGTGATATTGGCTGTGGGTTTGTCTTAAATAGCTCTTATTATTTTGAGATAAGTTCCATCCAATGGAACTGCCATTTTTGGTAAAATATTTTTGTAGGTCCATTTACTATTGCTTTGTAAATAAGTTTTCGTTCGGAAAACATAATTCTTTTTATTTTTAATACTATTTGATTTTATTATAATTCAACCAGGTGTAGGTGTTCTATTCACCCTATTTAAGACTTGGAGGATTCATCCAAACTAAAAAAATCAGACTTTCATGTAGATGAGAAATTTTTGAGTGCTATATTTTTTCTTCCTTATTCTCCCTCTTGTTTCATTTGAAACACCCTGATTTCATAATGTCTCCTAAAACCTCTTTTCCTTGTTCTTACCATTTTGTATGACCACAGCTGATTTCCTGCCCTTTGTCTTATAATTAAGAAATTCACTCTTTATATCAAATTTCATCATAAATCAAATAGCATTTATTTTTATTTCAATAATTTTGTTTTGTTTTTTAGAAATGTGTTTGGCTGTTTTTCAACAATGTCTCTACCTGTATCATACTGCATTGTTCTTAGAACATTTTTTATTTTTTATCATCTAAACATTTAAAAATTCATGTATTTTAAATTCACTTTTGAATTAATTATATTCAGTTCTCTTCTTTTTGGTATGCTTTCTTTCTCTCTCTCTCCCTCTCTCTCTCTCTCCCTCTCTCTCCCTCTCTCTCTCTCTCTCTCTCTCTGTCTCTCTTCTCTGTCAATTTTTCACTTCATACATGCTTTATAATTTTTAAAATTTAAATTTCATCTGCATCAGGAGCTACATTCTATGAAAGTTCTGTTTTTCCTGGGTTGTAAGAATGTCATTTCAGAGACAGTCAATCCTAATGGAACTTTTCTTTGAACTACTTTGGGGTGCGGATTGTGAACTCTGACTTTAGTGAAGGAAAGAAAGCCTGAGATCATGATTTCTTTGGGTCACTCTTTCTGACCATGACCTCAGGCAAGCTTAAGACTTTGAGCCATTTTTCTCCGCTTTTAGGAGTTTGTATAGTTTCATAAATGGGTCAGACCTTATGAACCTTGGTTTTATGCAACAGCTCATTTCTAATTCTCAGCACAAAGAGTTTATTTCACTTACAGTGGTAGAGTCCAAGGCTCAGGCAGTAATAATGCCCATAAGCCCCTGGGTATCAGTTTCCACTCACAGCTCCAATGTTATGTTCCCTCTTTATGTGGAGATTTTTTTTCTTGTTTATACTTGAGCTCAACTATGTTTAATGTGTAGTTGTTATATTTTAAATGGCATTTCTGTATATTTGAAATAAGAAAGATGATTTTCTGGATCAGTTCAGTCCAGCTATTTAATGGAAATAAACTTCATATTTACATGAAATATTCTAATTGTCAATTTAAGCTTCCATCTTCCATGAAGAATGATTTCCTTGAGGGCAAGGACTATATTGTATTGATCTGTGTTTCTATTTGTTAAATGGATAAACTTATCACCTATGTCCTCATCTTACTTTTGCTATTTTCTGGTGTTTCTAAATTTGGCTGGCAGCTGATCATTTTTGCAACGTTTAGTTGCTACAACACAAACATATGAAAACCACAGTGACCTTTACTGTTTGGTGGGGTTTAATGAAGTTTTGTCTGAATGATGGTTTGAAATCCAGATGTAGAAAGCAGACTTTCCCAGTCACTGTTATTAGGAGGAAATGAAAACAGAAGCATAATTATAATGTATGTCTTTAGTAAAGCTGCCGCCTGGGATTAGAAGTAGGCTTCTTTTTATTGAAAATGTTAAATAGTTGCTCCAAAAGTTCAATGAATCAATTAACATTTCTTCTTTGTATTTAGGTCTGCATTTTTGGGGGGAAGAAAGTTGAAAGTATTTTGCATATATCCTATTCTTAGCAAGAAAACACAGGTTTTCATTCTTAAAACAAGATCGAGCAATATAATTTTATTAAATATTTTTGAAAAGTCTCAATCCAGTAGAATAATATTGTTTTAATTTGTCAACTCTAGTGGACATTTCTATGTTTACAGTTACCTATAAGAACTCCTATGAAGGTTCAAAAGATACAGGCATAATTATCTTTTGAGTATAGCACATGGCTAGATTGTGATTATGTCCCTTTAGATGATAAGTAGAAATATTGTTTTATGCTTTTTCAAGGATGATGATGAAATGAGCACAATTTTCTGGTAACTACCCCCTTTAATTCTATTATAAGAATTAAATTAGAATTTCTCATTTTGTTCTTAATCCACGTGGTTTACAATGCCTTCTCAGTTGCCTGCATGTTCCAATCAGCCAAGAAGATATCATAGAGCTTTCTTTCTATGGCCTCTTTTAAGAAGGTGAGTACATTGAAAATGATTTTTCAAATTATGCCTCTGCATCTCAGAATATTTTTCACAGGGCTAACAGCTTTAAAATAAATATGGTTGGGTTTATACTGGAATATGACACACCATAAACAAAATTTTATAGTTCATATGCATTAGTGAAACTTCTTTCAACAAGAATGGATAAAACTCAAGATCTCAACAGGCTATTCTAAATTTCTACTGTAACTAGACAAGAACAAATCTATTCTGAGATTGGCAAATGCTCAGCAAGACAAAATCCAGTCCATGGATTTTTTGTTAATAAAGTTTAATTGGAACACTGATATGCCTATTTGTTTCTGTAATAACTAGGGCCACTTTCTGAATATATTAGTGGATTGAGAAGTTGCAAATGTTGCAACAGAGACTGTATGACCCACAAAGAAGGGAATACATACTATCTGACTCCTTACAGAAAAAGTTTTCATATGCCTGCTTTAATTCACTTATGACAACATTGGGGTCAAATTTCTTAAATTAATTAATGCATAAGGAACTCTTCCACTGGCATGGCTTTGTAATTCTAGAGTCATATTAGCTAACTGCTTGAACAGATGTGGTGATAATATTATTGTTCAAAATATTTGCTGTGCCTTTCTGGGAGGAGAATTATATTTTCTGGCTTCTTTAACATTAACCCTGGTCATATAACTTCTTTGTCCAATGAAGTGTGAATTGAATAATATGTTTCACCTCCAGGAATAAGCTTTAAAATCCAATGCTTGACTTAACATGCACCTTTTTTCATCTGCAAGGAGACTGGCGATGTCTTAGAGGATGTTCTGTCAGACTGAGCCCCCAGTGACAGTAACATGGAATAGAGCTGCAGGAGACCCATAATAGACATCAGCATGGATGAGAAATCAACCTTTGTTGTGTGAATAGTACTGATACTTTGGGGTGTCACTATACAATAAGTAAGCTAGAGTTGACTAGTAACAAATTCGTAGAAAGAAGATGTTTTGTTTTTTTTTGAGACAACAGAAAGTTAGGGAGATCAAATAGGCAAATCAGCGCCAAATAAATGAATGAATTTTTTTTTAAAGTCTGAATCTAAATGAAAAACAATTTAAAACTCTCTCTTTTCAGTCAGCCATTTTCACATCTACTAAACAGTATCAGAATAAATAGAGAACACAATTTAAACATGTATAACATAAGCTGAAATAAAAATAAGAATCGCTACGCTTCAACAATGCAAAGTTAAAGATAACCCTAACTTTTTACATGTCTATTGTACATATGCAATAAAGAAATATGTTCAATTTTGTTATTTGACTAGCCAGATATGTGTCTACTGTATTCTTTCCTTATTCATATACTAGTATCTAAAAGAAATTTAAACTAATTTTAGAAATATCACAAATGTAGAAGAGAAACATTTCTGGACCAGTTGTCATAACTGATTTCAAAACTTTAAAAGTGATAAACTAAAATAGCAAATAAACCTATGAAAAGTCTATATATAATAGATATATTAATTAATGAGAAGATACCTATTTCTCCTAA
>NW_022436971.1:3431548-3473429 GCF_009761245.1 Sapajus apella | reverse complement strand
TACTATTTAAAATGTGGAACTGGTTAAATCATCATGTCAGATCTTTGTATGGAATTTTATTTAGCAACTACAAGTGAGATAATAGAAAAATAATAAACTGGAACTAAAGTTACAGTAGATTATTAAACAAAATGTACACTAAGATAAAAATCATTTTATATATTCATAGTATGATTACATATTACAATTACATAGTATGAATCATAGTATGATTACATATTAGCATAGGAAGTACTTTAGAAGACATGTACAAAGGAGTGACTAAAGACTTATTGTGAATTGTTAGATTAGGGATGATATTTAATTTCTCTTTCTTCTCTTTATTTTCTAATTTGTCTTTTATGTGCAAACTCTTTAGGTGAATAAATACAACATAAACTAGTAAAAGCCAACAAAAGTAATTAAGAATGTAGCAGAAAAAATACATGTTACTAAGACCTAACACCATAAAAACCCTAGAAGAAACCTAGGCAATACCATTCAGGACATAGGCATGAGCAAGGACTTCACGACTGAAACACCAAAAGCAATGGCAACAAAAGCCAAAATATACAAATGGGATCTAATTAAGCTAAAGAGCTTCTGCACAGCAAAAGAAACTATCAGAGTGAACTGGCAACCGACAGAATGGAAAAAACTTTTTACAATCTACGCATCTGACAAAAGGCTAATATCTAGCATCTACAAAGAACTGAAACAAATTTACAAGAAAAAAACAAACAACCCCATCAAAAAGTGGACAAAGGCTATGAACAAGACACTTCTCAAAAGAAGACATTTATGCAGCCAACAAAACATATGAAAAAAAGCTCCTCATCACTGGTCATTAAAGAAATGCAACTCAAAACCACATTGAGATACCACCTCATGCTAGTTAGAATGGCAATCATTAAAAAATCAGGACACAATAGATGCTGGAGAGGATGTGGGGAAATAGGAAGGCTTCTACACTGTTGGTGGGAGTGTAAATTACTTCAACCATTGTGGAAGACAGTGTGGTGATTCTTCAAGGATCTAGAAGTAGAAATACCATTTGACCCAGCAATCCCATTACTGGGTATATACCCAAAGGATTATAAATCATTCTATAATAAAGACACACACACATGTATGTTTTCTGTGGTACTGTTCACAATAGCAAAGACTTGGAACCAACCCAAATGCCCATCAATGATAGGCTGGATAAAGAAAATGTGGCACATGTACACCATGGAATACTATGCAGCCATAAAAAAGGATAAGTTCATGTCCTTTGCAGGGACATGGATAAAGCTGGAAACCAGCATTCTCAGCAAACTGACACAAGAACAGAAAACCAAACACCACATGTTCTCACTCATTAGTGGGTGTTGGACAATGAGAACACATGGACACAGGGAGGGGAGCATCACACACCAGGTCGGGGGTTGGGGGGCTTGAGGAGGGATAGCATTAGGAGAAATAACTAACGTAGATGACGGAGTGATGGATGCAGCAAACCACCATGGCACGTGTATAACTATATAACAAACCTGCACATTCTGCACATGTTCCCCAGAACTTAAAGTATAATTTAAAAAAACATGTTACACATAATATCTAAGACATAATTTCTCTGTATATACAACTTTCCCGTTTATACATAATTAGTTCTATATACATACATACACATATGTGCACATATATATATATCTCCTAAAATATTTCCAGAAAGATTACACATTATGTATATTCAAATCTGTGATGAGAAATGTAGCAAACTTATACATATCAAAAAATAATATTTAGCATATCAAATTAGAATATAATTAAATATACATATTTTAACTTTTATTTTAGGTTTAGGGATACATTTGCAGGTTTGTTTTATGGGTAAATTGTGTGTCATGGGGATTTCGTGTACAGATTATTTCATCACCCATGTGATAAAGCATAGTACCCAATAGGCAGTTTTCTGATCCTCAACCTCCTCCCTCTGTCCACCCTCAAGTAGGCCCCAGTGTTTTTTGTTCTCTTCTTGCGCCCAATGTAGTCAATGTTTAGCTCCCACTTACAGGTGAGAACATGCAGTATTTGCTTTTCTGTTCCTGTGTTAGTTCACTCAGGATAATGGCCTGGTCCAGCTTCATCCATGTTGCTGCAAAGGACAAGATCTCTTTCTTTTCCGTGGCTGTGTAATATTCTTTGGTGCACATGTAACACATTTTCTTTGTTCAGTCCCTCAGTGATGGGCATTTAGGCTGATTCCATGTCTTTGCTGTTATGAATAGTTCTGTGATGAATATATGCATGCATGTGTCTTTATGGCAGAATGATTTATATTTCTCTGGGTATGTACCCAATAATGGGGTTGTTGGAACCTATGGTACTTCAGCTTTGAGTTCTTTGAGAAATTGTCAAATGCTTTCCACAATGGCTGAACTAATTTACATTCCTACCAGTGTATATAAGCATTTCTTTTTCTCTGCAGCCCCACCAACATCTGTTATTTTTTTACTTTTTAATGGTAGCCATTCTGACTGATGTGAGATAGTATCTCATTGTGGTTTTGATTTGCATTTCTGTAATGATTAGTGATGTTAAGGATTTTTTTATATGCTTGTTGGCCTCATTATTAAATATTTTTAAAATATATAAAAAACCACATAAATTATCTCTAAACTAGTGAAAGTTATATATAAACATACAAATTGCATACTTTTAATATTCTTTAAATATGCTAATTTTTTGATAATAGAAAATATTGATGTGTCTAAATATGTATTTTTACAATTTAAAATAAATTATATTGCCTTTTTTACTTAAAAAGTTATTCTTAAAATTTTTTTTCTTAAAATTATATTCCTTTACTGAGATATGATTGGCATACAGAAGGCTAGACATATTTAATATGTACATCTTAGTGAGTTTAGATCTTTGCATACACCCCTGAAACCAACTTTACAATCGATGCCACAAACCTAATTTTTCCAAAAGATTTCTCCTGTTCTATTTATTTATTTATTATTACTTGTGATATCACTTAACATAGGATCTACCCTCTTAGCACATTTTTTAAATCTATAATACAATATTGCTAATGGCTGACAATATGCTTGCTGTACAGTAGATCTCTAAGACTTCTTCATTCTGTGTATTGAAACTCAATTGAGACCATATCAGTACTTTGTTCGAAAATCCCCAATGGCTCTCCATTAAATACTGACAAACCCAAATATCTTTGCCTACTCTTCAGTATTTCCCAAATTATTTTTCCAATTTTAATCCCATTAGTTCCTTTTATTCATCCCAGTTCCCAGTAACAGCAAAGTATTGCTTCTTATGCATTCCCTTTGATTTTTTTCATTGCTTTTTTATTTTTATAGATTTCCTTAGAAAAAGAGGGAAATCAGTACAGGTACAGATTTCTGATATGCATATATCGCAAAGTAGTGAAGTCTGGGCTTTTAGTTTACCCATCACCCAAATGGTGAATCTACTGCCCCAATCAGTAATTATCACTTATGTCAAATGTATCATAGTTAAAAATCAAGTTAAAAATATATGTACTACATCTGATAAATTGATTTAAAAAAAAAACCCTTTTTGACATAGGACAGAACTAGGAAGTTCAGAAAAGATAAAATGTAACAAAGAGAAAAACGTTCAACTCAGAAAAGAAGCATAAATTTAGATTGAGAATTATAAATACATTAAAGCAGCAACATGTATGATGGAAATCAATAAAGAACGGGTTGCAAACAGCTAGCAAGAAAATTCACATCTGTGTATGTTATGAAGCAACCTTTCTGGAAGACAAATTTGGCACTATGTATCAACAGCCATGGCTACATAATATACCTACACCTAGCAATCAACAATATGGATTTTAAAAACACTTTAATATTTTCCTATGAGAATATATGTGTATGCATTATCAAATATTGAGAATAACGAGTAAAGCAATGAAAAATAGGAAAAGCATTTGTAACCACACGTCTGAGGTGTATTTATCACTGTCAATCTGTTAATAATATGATGTTTTTGCTTCTACCTCTTCATGTCTCTCCTTGTTCTTTCTGTTTATCCCCAGCCTTTTCTCCCTCCCTTCCCTTTCTCTTACCTAGCTTTTATTTATATAGCATCAGATTATGAGCATTAATCTTTGTGATATGTCTTCGGATTTCATCATACAGAAGCATTACAATATGTAACTATTCCAACAATGCTCACTTCTGTTATCAAAATTTTGCTAACTATAAATAACCAGCCAGTTAAATTTTTGTGCATAAATCTTTATTCATATCCATGCTTTCTGATAATAAATTTTTAAAAGTGGAAATGCTGCATCAAATGGTCTAAATACATATTAATACCAAAACAGGTATAGATATAAATATATACAAAGATAAATACACATATGTAGTTCTAAGGTGTATCAATACATCTTGTTTATCTTGTCACAATAGAAAATGTAACAAGATAAAAAGTCTCCCTCCTTTCCTCACACCCCATTCCCTTGTTTCTCTGTTACTCAATCATGCTACCCGGAGACAATTATTTTGGACAGGTCCTTGTGTATTATATTATCAGAAATGTCACACACGTACACATGCATGCATACAAGGGATGATACAAGATTAATCCGTGATATGTTTTCTGAGCATGGGTTATTTTGTTCTTTTTCCTGATTTCAGGATTATAGAACATATGGCTGTAGAATGATCATCCTTAATATATCCCACCTGCCTGCTGAACAGCACATTTTTAACTTCTCCTGCCATGACGTCCCAAGATTTTTACCAATGCAATTATGTATTTGAGTTGCCAAGAAAAAGAGTATGAATGTTTCCTAGTACTTGACAAATTTTTTTCATCAAAGTTGCCCAAATGAGAAACTGAAGACAATCTTCAGGGATTCACTAGGACTCATCGGAACCAGCACGTAGTTGTGCTTATGGCTATGATTTCTTACATTAACATAGGGAAGGCACACAGTTGGAAACTGAGGACAAAGACACAGGTAGAGTCTGGAGGGATCCATGCGCAGGCTTCCGATAGTCACCAATATTTGACCTATTATTTATACATTTTGTATTTCACTAACATTTTAATTTGGTTAAATATGTGTGTGTTTATGTATACACTCCTAAGCATTTAAAAAGAAGTTTGTTTTCATTTTGTTTTTTTTTTTAATGTTGTATTCATTTTTTAGAGGTAGTTATTTCAACAACTAAGTATTTTTTATATTTACAACCTCTTATCATTCTCATCAATTTTAGGAATTTACATTAAGGTAATACATAATTTTCTATATTCTAAACTAATAATGATTTTAGGACTTGCCATCAATTTAATATATCTTGTTAATAATATGTAACAAAATAATTACAAACATAGATTTTAAAACATGTCCCGATTTTAGAGTAGTTAAGATCTTTAAAAATACTTACTTTAGGATTGTTTATAGTCACACATATGATGAAAACAGAATAACATTCACCAAAATATTTACAGCAGAATTATTTAAAATACCACACTGATAATTAAATAAATGTCTAAAATTAGAGAAACACCTCAGTAAGATATAGTGAGTCTAAATCGTATGCAGCAATATAAAATAATTATTAACATATAATCATAAGGAGAATATTTATGAAAAATCATGGAATGAACAAAATAATAAAGAATAACTATACTACAGATAAAACTCTCCAAAAACCTGCTTGCATAAAGATAAACACTGGAAAGATATACAAGAAAAAACTGTAAAAGCATTTTAAAGGTTACTAGTAATAAGTTTGAAGGGAATTCTACTTTTTGTTTTCATACCCTTCAACCAAATTTGTTCTAAGGCTATTTGGCAATAAATAGAAATGAAGAAAAATGTTAGCAACTTCAGAGACATAAAAGCAAGAAGCCAATGCAGTCTTATTTTATCTCCCTCCTTATTCTGCCTACAGCTGAGAAAATGACAGGAGAAGAAACTGGGTGCAGAATTGGCTTTTCCCCCCTCTTGCTACCTGAGCCATCCAGACAGCAGAGTTGCCCACAGGTAACTAAGCTGTGTACATGTGGTTGAGAGCGCCACAGAACACAGGAGCTTTGTAGAGCAGGTCAAGTCCTTGATGCACTTGAAATAATATTACTCTGCTCTTCCAGTGATCTTCTCTGCTAATAAGAACCTTTAAGCTAAAGACTGAAGGCAAATATAAAGAAGTTTTTGGGAATGGCCATAACAGTCTTTGTTATCCAAGAAGCAATTATTTCCCATGGTTGGCTTTCTCTAGAATCGCTGATATCACTATACTTTCTTTCTCTGGTATCTCACTTTCTTTCTCTGTTTTATATGGCTATGCCTTGCATTTCTAACACTTTTCATATCTTCGAGGAAAGGCTTATGTCTTTTTCTTTTTAATCGGCTATGTGCTTTTTAAAAGTTTGGTTTATAGTAGATACATAAATTATGTAAATGGTGGATATATATAGATAGGTACATATAGATATAGATATAGATAAATATTGAATTGAATCTAATTTAAAAGTGTTATCTCTTAATGAGCATTTCTATTTTCTTAATGGTCCCTAAATTTCCTCCAAATAACCCATTTTAAGGTGGAGCTTGAATTAAATAGTTCATTTTAAGATGCCTATAGAATAATGCTGTTTTTTTTTTTTTTTAATTTGTAGCCACAAATTCTTGAAAGAAGAACGTGTCAACAACATCAGTTTTCTACCAATACCTCAATGTCTGCCCACTTTTCTCTTGGTGGCCTGTTTCCTGGCCTGCTGATATTCTTATTTCATGTACTCCTTATTGACAAACTCATTATTTTCCCACTGACATCCGCACTGCTGAAATCTTCGTTTCCTCAATTGTCCCATCTTGTTTTCACTCAAACAATTACATGCAAAATTTAACCTGTACTCTTTAGATTAATCCCCACCCCACCCCCAGTCACACACAGACATATTTGGTTTTCCATATCAATTTTTAAAAAATCAAATATAATATAAAATATATTTTGGGGGAAATTATTTCTGCATTTTTCAATACTTTTTAAACATGTTTATACAAATTAAATATATATGAGTGTTACTTTACCAAAGTATACTTTTCAAAAAGCTAAAACAACCAATTATATGCAAACATAAAGTGAGCACATGTCAAAGTCTTTTTTTAGCTCATTAATGACGAAACCACCAAGATGCTAAAGCTGGTTCCCAAAGTACTGAAGCTATGTATAGTGGTTATGAGAAAAACGAGATTTCCAGGTCAGGTACAAAATAGCTTAATATTCGTAAAGGACAATAAAACTATAATCTTTAGTCAAAAATTATTTGCATCTTGCACACAAAATTTATTTCTATTGCTATTTCATGAGAATCATCTATATTGCTATCCATTTTCTGAGGGTTAACATGTGTCCTTGGAAAGTTATAAGGGTTATTATCCTCAATAATAGTAAATAGCAAGTCAAATAAGACAGGAGAATTAAGTAATCCCTTGGCCAGGCTTCTAGACAATGTCTTAGAGGACGTGGAAAAGAATCAGTAATACGGCAGGGCACCGTGATTCATGCCTGTAATCCCAGCACTCTGGGAGGCCAACGCGGGCAGATGAACTGAGGTCAAGAGTTCAAGACCAGGCTGGCCAACATGGCGAGGCCCTGTCTCTACTAAAAATACAAAATATTAGCTGAGCGTGGTGGTACATGCCTGTAATCCCAATTACTTGGGAGGCTGAAGCATGAGACTCACTTGAACCAGGAGGTAGAGGTTGCAGTGAGCTGAGATCACACCACTGCACTCCAGTCTGGGCAACAGAGTGAGATTCTTGTCTCAATAAAATAAAATAAAATAAAATAAAATAAAAAGGCTCAGTAATGCTATGTTTTGAAAATTTTTTCTTAGTGCAAATTTCTGAGTAATGATCAATTCTTCATTGATATAATAATCTACCTGTAAACATGCCCACATTTGGTACAAAAAGAGTGGTGTTTTCATGCCTGACTAGATTTAAAGTATCTCAAAGTTCAGGGTCTTTTTGTCTTCATCCAGACAGCCAATCAGAATGGCATTGACTATTTCAAGTAAATATCCTTCCTCCAAGAGACACTTAATGGAATGCCTGCTATGTGTCAAGTGTTGTGTTATACTGAAGAATATTCAATTCTCCTTCTTCAGAGCTAAGAACTTAATTAGCAGAGAGAGGTACAATGAATTATGGTAGACTCTAACAAGTATTTGCAAAGTGCCATTGGCCTTTTGGGGTACAGCACCTAATGTAAGGGCTTTAGAGTAAAATCTGCCTGAATTTTACCACTGAATATGTTATTTATTGACTGACAAAATAACCAAAATATGCTTTTATACTTCAATTCCAAGCTATAAGATGTTTTAAAAAGTGTATGACACAATTCTCTGACTCTCTAACCTGGGGTTATAAAAAGAACTTAAACTGATGAGATAACTCTGGGTCATTATGCAAAATACACAATACTGTGCTGCACTATCACTCAGCAATGACCCAGAAAGCAATGAGTCATAAAGGACATATTTTTCTTTATAATAAATAACCCTGGCCTGCTATGTTTTTAAATTACTATATCTGATTTATATGATTTTATGTCTCTTGCAGTTCTGTTCAATATCGCTTTGATATGTGCAGCAAAAATATTCATCACAGTTATGTGGTATTTTATATGAAACGATGTAAATATGTGATCACTGGACTGTGTTTTTTTTTATGTCTTGATAAATTAGGTTAGGTCACAATATGAAGGATAAATTGTTCTTTATTTTTGTCTTCCTATCTGAAAAATGGGTGGACTGCAGGACAATAATGATAGGATACTATGCTATTAAAGAGCCTCAAAGACGTTTGAAGAATCTTCTGTAAGACATTATGATGCAA
Source organism: Sapajus apella (assembly GCF_009761245.1). Classification (NCBI taxonomy): domain Eukaryota; kingdom Metazoa; phylum Chordata; class Mammalia; order Primates; family Cebidae; genus Sapajus; species Sapajus apella. The sequence continues at coordinate 3,464,554 of NW_022436971.1, read as the reverse complement.
GAGCGGTGTTATTTTGGTTTTGTAAGGGGTAATTATATAGTTAATCTTGTTCTATATTACATTGAAAAAGCTTTCAACACTTCATTGTGTTCAATTATGCTCCTGATTACTCAGATGGAGAAAATTTGGGAAAGTTTGGAGATACTTAACTGTGAGTTGCTGATTAAGTGTTTTCTCACTGTTCTTATCTCCTAAAAGGGCAGGATTGGGGTTTTGGGTCCCCTTGCAGACCTCTGTGAATTTTAGTTATCATTTAAGCCCGTGGTAGCAGCCTTCATCAAAATTCAAAGGCTAGTTTTAATTAAGAAAGGTTAATGACAGGTGGTGGCTCATGCCTGTCACCCCAGCGCTTTGGGAGACCAAGGCAGGTGGATCACCTGAGGTCAGGAGTTGGAGACCAGCCTGGCCAACAGGGTGAAAACTACATCTTCATTAAAAACACGAAATTCGCCAGGCATGGTGGCACATGTCTGTAATCCCAGCTACTTGGGAGGCTGAGGCCGGAGAATCTCTTGAATCTGGGAGGTGGAGGTTGCCGTGAGCCAAGATAGCACCACTGCACTCCAGCCTGGGCAACCAAGGGAGGCTCCATCTCAAAAAGCAAAAACAAACAAAAAACAGGTTGCTGACGAGCTTGAAAGAGCTTCCTTTCACTCCAGGCATCGCTTGCAGCAGAGGCATCACTAGGCAAACTCAGGCAAGCCTAATGGACAACTGCACTCTGAATCTTTTCTGTACCCATTTTTCTTTTATTTTTTTTCCCTCAGAAATCATACCCCAGAAATCTACAGTTCCCCTGTTCTTTAAAGAGCAGTGGTTTTCTGCAGAAGATTATGACAAACAGAATTCCACTTCCTGAACCACATTTCTTTTCTGTCTTCTATGATCTAACTAGAGATGAACTCATTTAGGAAAAAAAAAAAAAAAAGAAAGAAAGAAAAGAAATACCACTTAAAGTGACCCAGTTTGATCTGGAATGCAAATACAAGCTTTTGGTCCATGATCTGCATTTCTGCCTATTAAGTAAAATGTAATTCAAGAAGTTTGCATTTGCTTTCTCAGAGAGATAAAGCAATACTCAAGAGCAAGGGAAAAATGTAGGCCTTTGATTCAATCAATTTATTATTACTTTTTGTCAAATACGTAGATAGAAAGAGAGAGTTCTTGTCATCACTGAATTTATAGTGAAGGCTCGACATTGGGCAAGGTTAGTTAATGCAACTGGTGCTTTGTAGGAGATGTACCAAGGATATGGGTATGCAGACAGTGAGGGCTTAGCATGGCCTTAGCAAAGGAAATGATGTGTTAGCTGAGGCACAAACATGAATTAGATGGTGAGTGAGGTGGATGTCTCTCTAGGCAAAGAAAACAGCATATGCCAAATTACAGTCAGTCTATCAGTGAAGTGGCATTTTTGGGACAAAAACACGAGGACAATTTCAAGAGAACAGTTCCAGGGAATTCCAGAACTGAGTGTGGGCCAGTGGGTGAGGGAGGGTACTCCCAGGGACTAGGATCAGCCAAGATAAATCCTAGGAAGAGCCTATGGCGTAAGCCACAGTGAAACTCCTACTGAGTCAGGAAGCTCAAAGCACAGAGCTGTCCATCAGGAGTAGGGTCAGCGAGAGAATCGTCCCTGACAGACTTCTTCCTGCCAAGTGCTCCTTCTGAAGCCCTGGGCTAGGACTCCAGGTCTCTTCTCAATGCTTCTTGAAGTGACAGGTGCCTAGGGCAAGCCATGGGAGTGGTGGCTGACATCTATATGTTATGCCTTAGTTACCTGTCACATATTTTTTTTAAAAAAAGATGAATTGTTTCTAAGGGCAGGATAGGTATTTTGTCTATAAGCACATAATCAGTGCCTAATAAATATTTAATTAAATCAAGTATTTCAAAAGCCTCACTCTTGCTCTATTAGGTATACAGGTAATTTTAGACAGCAAATTCAAATACACATATCAACCCACTTTTCTATCAGCAACTTCCTAGCAAAACTTTGGATGCAAAATCAACATACAGAGAAGTCAACAGATATTTTTGTTTCTCGGAGGCAAAAATCTTTAGTGATTCACTGTCCTCTTCTACTTCCACTTTTTTCTTTCCTCAGCACACATCTCTTTTAATTTTCATCCCGATAGATTACAAAACCTTGCAGAAAATTAGGTCGCTATATGCCTCACCCAAAGGGAAACTCCAAAAATGTAGAAAAGAAAATTAGTTCACCTTCAAGAAGCAATTTTAACTTCAGTCTAAAATAAAAAGTCAGAACTTTATATTGACAAAAGAAAGGAGAGCTTTCTCTTCTCTTAGTATTTTTCTCTATTTTCCCATGTTTCAGGACAGAGGCTGCTGCGACAGAGCCTGTTCTTTGGGTTCTGGAAGACACTGTGCAGGATGTAATGCTAGGGGTTTGCAGGAATATTACTGACATCTTCCCACATGCAACCTTGGCCTTTTATTTTAATCATTGCTGCCTCTGTATCTCAAGCATCTAGGAATGAACAGTACAGATCAGACATTCAAGCAGTATTGGGTGAATAAATAATTGAGTGACGCATTATCAAATCGATACCTACTAACTTTATAAATTTTGGAAAATACATATGTGCACGTGCATGTACAATATTACCATCCTAATTATCATCGTTACAATTTCAGTAAATTTTTTGGAAGATTCCATACTACAGTTATTGAAGCTCCTGAAGAGATAATGATGATGATTCCTAGAAAAGTTAATCAAGGCCATCAAGAAGCCAGGGACAGGCAAAAAAAAAAAAAAAAATGTGATTTTAAAGAGAAGCTGAGAGGACATATTAGGATGAATCTTTTCAAATAAGCTCAAGCAGACCAATAGAATCGTTTACTCCAGGAAATCTCACGAAGGTGACTTCAGGAGCACAGTTCAAAGGAGAAGAAGATAGTCTCTGACTGTATGAAAAAAAAAAGCTATGGTCAAATTTCTGTTTATGGCAGATGATATATAGCACTTGACCTCTCTAACCCTGTAATCTATGAATCTCTATTATTTCCCTTGATATGTACCAGCCTCAAATTTAATTCTACTTTGACTGGCAGTGAGAGTTGTTCATATTCCAATATTTACAGAAAACATCAATTTCCATAAGCCTAGATATTTATGAATCACATTAGAATTATTTGTGTGATATATGGCAAATGTATTGCTGACCTAGTTAGAATTCTTTCAAAAGTGCTTTGTTAGTGCATTTGAGAAGTTTAATACGCAGGGTGGCCTGTTTAGAGTAGGTTCCACTTAATTCATCATGCCTAGCTATAATGACAGCTACTTTAAGTTTTGGGCCAAGAACAGGTTTATTCAATCCCAAAAATGTACATCTATTCCTCCTAGAAAGTAACCTCATCGTAAGTCACCAAGCAGTGACCACAGCCCCCTAGTCTTAGCAGATTTCTTCCTCTTCTCCAGCAACCTCCCTTTGCTCACCACATGTCTATATTCCCATTCCTGATCATTGCAGATCTACTCTAAATCTTCTTTCAAAATCCCTGATCCTGGCCAGGAGCGATGGCTCATGTCTGTAATCCCAGGATTTTGAAAGGCTGAGGCAGGACGATCGCTTGAGGCTGGGAGTTCAAGACCAGCCTGGCCAACATGGTGAAAATCCGTCTCCACTAAAAATATAAAAATTAGCCAGGTGTGGTGGCACATGCCTGTAATCTCAGCTACTTGGGTGGTTGAGACAGGAGAATCACTTGAATCCAAGAGGTGGAGGTTGCAGTGAGCAGAGATCACACCACTGTCCTCCAGCCTGGGCAACAGAGTGAGGCTCTGTCTCAAAAAAAAAAAAAGCCTGATTATTTTCTTTGTTCATCATGATCCCATCGATTTTCCAATTAGGGAGTTTCCAATTATAACTTCTCAGATTATTGTGCCTTGACTAACCAGTAAATAAATCTCCAAGCAAAAGAATGGCTCCAGAAAATGTGTGTGCTCAGACAGTAAAGTGCCTGGCCACAGAGCCAAAGCTCAAAAATATTAAAACAATAAAGAAAAATAGAAGATAAAATCCACATCGGTAATTCATTCAACAAATATTAATTGAAGGCTTTCTATGTTCCAGATACTTCGGTCAGGGCTGATGGTACGAATAGTGAGCAAAACAGATGGAATCCTTGCTTTGAACCTCACAGTCTATGGTGGACAGAAATATCAATCAAGTAACTGACAGAGAAATGTAAAATGGCAAAATGTACAACACTTCAGATGTGTCGGTACTATAACAGTATTTGATTACAGGATGTGATATACCCATACGATATTCTTCAAGGAGGTGCATGTATTAAGACTATGGGAAATGGGGAACAGCATTATGTGTTTGAACAAAGAAATGAAGGCGGGTGTGGTTGGAACTGAGAGAGATTAGCTTAGAGAGGAAACCAGGGACCAGACAATGCTGGAGGTTTAAAGACATGCTCAACAGCATGCAAAGGGAGGCCGCTGACTTGATTTACATAGGATCTAAAACTGCACATTCAGTCACATGATTCACCATGCTGTTGCTTTCTTACTCTTTTGTCTATCCGTGGTATTGATACTTCTTTTATGTTAGAGATGCTGATGGAAGGAAATGCTTGAATGGAATTGGGATGAGCTAGTCTGTGTACTGAACTTCAGCACAAGGTCCTGATATGAGTGGTTCAAACCCATCACCTTGCATTCCTCTTCCCATTTTGTTTCCTTTTATCTTAGTTTTAAATTTCAACTTTTATTTCAGATACAGCAGGCACACGTGCAGCCTCGTTACATAGGTATATTGTGTGATGCTGAGGTTTAGGGTACTCACCCAGTCACTCAGTTAGTGAGTATAATACCCAGTAGGTAGTTCATCAATCCACCCCCACTCCGTCCCACACCGCCCCCACCAGTAGTCTCCAGTGTCTGTTGTTCCAACGGTTATGTCCATGTGTGCTCAATATTTGGCTCTCACTTGTAGGTAAGAACATGCAGTGTTTGGTTTTCTGTTCTTGTGTTAATTTACTTAAGATAATGGCCTCTAGCTGCATCCATGTGGTCATAAAGGACATGATTTCATTCTTTTATGGCTGAATAGTACTCCATGGTGTATATGCACCACATTTTCTTTTTTAAAAAATAGTTTTCTGGGCCGGGCATGGTGGCTCTCACCTGTAATCCCAGCACTTTGGGAGGCCAAGGTAAGTGAATCACAAGGTCAGGAGTTTGAGACCAGCCTGGCCAACATGGTGAAACCCCATCTCTACTAAAAATACAAAAAAATTAGCTGGGCATGGTGGCGGGCACCTGTAATCCTAGCTACTCAGGAGGTTGAGGAAGTAGAATCTCTTGAACCTGGGAGGTAGAGGTTGCAGTGAGCCAAGATCGTGCCACTGCATTCCAGCCCAGGCCACAGTACAAGACTCCATCTCAAAAAAATAAATAAATAAATAAGTTTTTTGTTAGTTTAGCATGCAGTGACGCACTGTATTATCATTTGTTTGTGGTTGCAACAACATGTCGCTGTACACTGTCCTGTGGCATTAGCTAGAGGTGGCCCCTTGGAATTACTTATGTCTCCCAGTTGACAATCACAGTAAAATTAGCTTGAGACATTCACAGAGATGTCCTGTCACATGATCTGATTTTCAGGAGGGCTAGAGTTACTGTGGAGGAAAACAGATTTGAAACTTGTTTTTAACTCATATCTGGAAACGTATAGAAAAAAGATAATGCAATTGGCAGAATTCAAATATTAAATGTGGCAAAAGCCTGAGGGTATTATTATTCAAAGTTTTGGAGAGAGAGGGTGACGTGGTAAAACACAAATACTGCATCTTTTAGAGGCTCAGCCACTCTGATTGGGACTCGCACTTCAAAGAGGGGTTTGTGGAGGGTATTCCACATTCGCCAGAAAGGTGGAGCTGGAGAAGCAGTGGAAGTAAAGCAAGTAAGTCATGGAGTCTTAGAAGTCAGGAGAGTAACAATCATGAGGTTAGCCCAGTAGGACTAGAAAGACCTCTGCAAACGGACAGACACCCACAGCAAGGAAGGACTGCCAGTGGGAGGGGATGTAGGAGCAGGACTGAAGGCACAGACTAGCGCTTGGAGGACAAGACAAGGAAACCTATCCTGTTTTCCTCTGGGGACTCCAAGAGAGACATAAGGAAGAGAAGGTACATGATCCTGCTATGTGAGAGTGGGATTTGTTGGTCTAGTATGTGCAGGAAAAAGTGGACACTTGTCATCTTCAGAACTTAGCTGCTAGCGGGATTTATGGGACAACCAGTTGTATTGTGCTAGACTAGCATAATGCTTGAAACATACTTAGATAATATTGGTCACATGTGTGTATGTTGTGCGCATGTACATGTTCGTGTGCACATGGTCAGTGTACTAGGAAGAGTAATATAATGGTTCAAAGATGCTCATCTTGGAAAATGTCTCATGCTATGTAGTTGAATACTGCATATCACCAGATATCAAAGTCCCATAAGAGGATAACATCACCTTTAAATTGATAACTGAGGTTATATTTGTAGGCCCTCTTCTCCTACATCGCCTTGTGATATATCCCTTGTGCTAATCTGGATAAGAAACTTGCATGATAGGAGAAGACATGCTGAACTGGAGGGTCTGTGCAATGTGGAGGGAGTGTGCTTTTCATGTCTCTTGTACTCATTGAACCGTGAGTGCAAAATGGCTTCACCTGTGCCACAGTGCTTGGTGGGATCATGATGTCAATTAGGTTTCATAAGATTCTGTAAAGCAAATTTGTTTATTTGCTCACTGATTTATCCAAAGACAAAAGGAGGCCTGTGCTTCCAGCACAATAATTAATTATAAAGTCATCACACATATTGCATTAATGTTGGCTGGCTTCTCACAAGTCCCTCTCAGAGGGCAGGGGCCACGTGTAAGTATAACTCTATTTAGCATCTACTAAAAAGACACTTTGATTGGAATCTGTGTGATAATAAACTTCTTTACTAGATCCCTTGAAGTAAAGGATGTTATCTTTCATTTATTCAATAAATATTTATAACTTTATAAAGCAGTAAAAATAGAAAAATCTACATGCAGCTTATGTTCTGTTTTTTAAACTTAATTATTTTAATTGGTAAATAATAATTGTATATGTTATGGTGTGTAATTTGTTATGACATATGTATACAACTACAGGATGATTAAATCAAGCAATTAACATATTCATTACCTCACATATTTATCATTTCTTTGTGGTGAGAATATTTAAACCTAGAAAAACCCTATAAAATTGAACGTTATACTCTTTGACCAACATCTCCCATTTTCCTCTTCACCTACCCCCAGCCCCCCAGTGTCTGATAATCATCACTCCACTCTTCACTTCTACTGAGTTTGACTATTTTAGATTCCACATACAAGTAAGATAACGCAGTATTTGTCTTTGTCTTATTTCATTTAATATAATGTCCTCTAGATTCATCCATGTTGTCACAATGACAGAATAGCCCTCATTTTTAAGGTTGAATAATATTTCACTTGTGTATATATTCCACATTTTCTTTTTTTTATTCATCTTTTTCCTGAACACTTGGGTTGCTTCCGTATCTTTGCTATTGTGAATAACGAAGCAATGAACATGAGAGTGAGGGTGTCTCCTAGACATACCAATTTTAATTCCTTTGGCTTTATACCCAGAAGTGGGATCGCTGAATCACATGGCAATTCCATTTTTAATTTTCTGAGGAGCTTACATACGTTTGTTCTATAGTAACTGTACTAATTTACATTCCCACTAATAGAGTCCAAAGATTCCCTCCCTTCACCTCTTGCTGATACTTATCTGATACTTAATTTTCATTATGTTGATAATAGCCCTTCCAACAGGTGTGAGAGGAATATTTTGGTTTCAATTGCATTTCCCTGATAATTAGTGATGTTAAGCATTTTTTCATATATCGGTTGGTGATATGTAAGTCCCTTTTTTTTCTTGAACTGTCTATTCAGGTCTTTTCGCTCACTTTTTAATCAGGTCATGTGGGGGGTTTTGCTATTAAATTCCATATCGATTTGGATACTGACTCCTTGTCAGATGCATTGTTTGCAAATATTTTCTCACATTCTGTGGGTTGGCTTTTCACTCCGTTGTTTTCTTTTCAGAAGTTTTTCAATAGGATGTAATCATCCCATTTCTCTATTTCTGCTTTTATGGCCTGTGCTTTTGGGGTAGTATCCAAGAATTCATTGCCCAGACCAATATCATGGAGCTTTTCCTCTATGTTTTCTTCTAGTCGTTTTACAGTTACAGGTCTTATATATATTTAATATTTCTCTAACACTTTTATAATGCTTACTGTATTCCAAGTGCAGGTCAAAGCTCTTGACATATATTAACCTGAAGCAACAACCCAATGAGGCAGGTACTAGACAATTTCTATCTTATATATGGAAGGAGACTAAAGCAGAAGCAGTTTAGATGTTATCCAAGGGTACAAAACTAGTAAGTGGTGATGTGGAATTTGTACCCTGGCAGTTTGGCTTCAAAGGTTACCTGCTTTTGCATTTTATTATATCTTTCCTTTTAAATTACCTTTTTATTACTAGCGCTTAGCATAGACCTATGCAAAGAATGAGTGCTAATTGAACAAGCAAATGAAACAATGACATTTATCATGCTAATGGTGATGATGGTGAAAAGATACTAATAATGATAGTTTACATTTATTGAGTTGCCTCTCATACTGTGTTTCATAATTTGTAAGCACCATACCATGTGATCTTTTATGATTATACTTTAAGTTTTGGGATACATGTGCAGAATGCACAGATTTGTTACATAGGTATACATGTTCCTTGGTGGTTTGCTGTACCTGTCAACCTGCCATCTAGGTTTTAAGCCCCACATGCATTAGGTACTTGTCCTAATGCTCTCCTCCCCTTGCTTCCTGCTCCCCCAACAGAGCCCAGTGTGTGATGTTCCTCTCCTTGTGTCCATGTGTTCTCATTGTTCAACTCCCACTAATGAATGAAAATGTACGGTGTTTGGTTTTCTGTTCTGTGTTATTGATGATGTTTTCCTGCTTTATTCATGCCCCTGAAAAGGACATGAACTCATGCTTTTTAATGACTACATAGCATTCCATGGTATATATGTGCCACATTTTCTTTATCAAGTCTATCATTGATGGGCAATTGGATTGGTTCCAAGTCTTTGCTATTGTGAACAGTGCTGCAATAAACATATGTGTGCATGTGTCTTTATAGAATGATTTAAAATCTTTATAATACCCAGTAAAGGGATTGCTGGATCAAATGGTATTTCTGGTCCTAGATCCTTGGGGAATCACCACACTGTCTTCCACAATTATTCAACTAATTTCCACTCCCACCAACAGTGTAAAAGCGTTCCAATTTCTTCACATCGTCTACAGCACTTGTTGTTTCCTGACATTTTAATCATTACCATTCTAACTGGTGTGAGATGGTGTCTCATTGTGGTTTTGATTTGCATTTCTCTAATGACTGTTGATGAGCTTCTTTTCATGTCTGTTGGCTGCATAAATGTCTTAATTTGAGAAGTGTCTGTTCATATCCTTTGCCCACTTTTTGATTTTTTTTTTTTTGGTAAATTTGTTCAAGTTTCTTGTAGATTCTGGATATTAGAACTTTGCCAGATGGATAGATTGCAAAAATTTTCTACCATTCTGTATGTTGCCTGTCACTCTGACGATAATTTCTTCTGCTGTGTAGAAGCTCTTTAGTTTAATCAGATTCCATTTCTGAACAGTAATAGTGTTCAACACTTGAACCCTGGACTTCCTAACCTTAGTAGCCATGCTCTTTCATTACAGCTAAAAGCCACTAATTCTGGGATCATTTCTGTCATTTGTTAAGTGGCTGGAGAACAATTATTTATAACATCTTGTTGTACATGAATCTCACCTTATAAAATAAGATTAAAATATACTTTGCCAAGCAAAGAGTATTGAAAACATAAAAATTCTTGAATAACAAAATAAAAAAGTCTCTTGTCTTTCTCTCTTTTTCTCCACATATATACACAAACATACATGTACACACATATATACTCTTACCCCACTGGATAAAAAGTTGAAAGTCACTATGTCTCAACTATAAATCCCCATGGATCTCATTGTAAGTCTGAATGAAATTGAGATAAATATAGTAGGTGCAATGGATAGAATACAATTTGTGATTTAAGAGCCATAAAACAACTCTAAGGGCATTGTGATTTATTCTATATCAAGCCCATTTCCCAATCCTAATATTTATGCCCACATGTTTTTAATATGCTATTTAACCACACATTTTACAGATATAAACATCACCATATGAGCTTTCAATTAACATTGATTTTCTTCCTGAAGAAGTGCCTATTGGAATGAAATGGTAGGAATGACTGGGAACTGATGTATGTGGAGTTAAAGTTCTGTTAATTCAATTGCTTTATCTGATCCAAAGTCACTTAGATTATATTAAATTAGCCATCTGCTTGGCTTTCACCTTGGAATGTCTGCCAGATGCTGAATGTGTTTACGGAGTTCATTAGCAGACCCAACCTTAACAACAACTTTCTTGTGGTGTAACACCAGTGACCATAAGTTTTCCTGAAAAGACGTCATAGGAAAAAAATGTATAAGCTACCCTTAAATAAATATTTTTATAACGAAATGTTTCTATTTGGAAGGGAATTTGGACAAAGCATTCCTACCAAATACCAACTGATCTTTTACTTCTCTTTTGACAGGCAATGACAACTGATCATATTCTAATATTAATAAAAATACCAATTTTTAAAGATTTAGATATTATTAATTATGTTAGAACTATTCATGAAATATACACCAAAGGGAATCTTCTACCACTTTACACTTTTAATTTAATTTTGTTGAGTGAATTCCCACGAGCAGATGACTGTTCTACCTTGTAGTATATTATGGTGCATTACAGTCCAAAGACAGAAATTTATATGTAAAATCTAATTTTATTACCATGACAAAGAAACTGTTAGGTGAGGACTACTACACTTTCAAGGAGCTATAAGCAGCAACCTATGAATTGGATCTTTAACATTTTGGAATTAACTGCATGTAAGACATCCTAGGGAAAGTAAACAATTATGAAAAGGCTTTTTCAGTGGGAAGTTAATAACAGAATGTGGCAACTGGAGAAAGATGAGTCTGGAAAGGCTCTCAGAGGCCAGATGATGAAGATCCTTGATTACTTTCTAGGATATTGATTGTTAGTTGATAGGTTATAAACAGGGAGTCACTGAATTAGCTTAAGCAGAGAAGTTACATGGCATAGCATGTCATTTGGAAACATAATGAAAGCATAAAATCTATGAAGAAATTACCCAAAGCAAAGTCACCTGAGATTATTGTAAAGGTACAGAATACATGAAAACATTATCCTAAACAGAGAAAGTGGAGGTGGAAAGGGGAGAGATTTAACAGTAAATTAGGAAATAAATGCAATGAAATGTGTTTCACAATTAGAAATGAGAATGGAAACAGACAAAGATATTTCAGATAACTTTAAGATTTCTGATTTGTATGATAGATTATTATGAGTTGAAATTTGGGGAGAAGGTTATGGAAATTAGAGGGAATATTGGACCACGACTTTATCTTTGGATATTTTGGATTTAATGTGACTATTAGATATTCTTGGAATGATACCTGTAGATAATTAGCTTTATAATCCTGAAATTCAAGATAGCAATCTGGGCTAGAGATAGAAAGTTAAAGTTCATTGTAGGTAAAAATTAAACAAAGCTATCTAGGAAGTATATGTGAAATAAGAAGATAAGGATACTGAACATAAGACTTAAAATAACAATATTGTTTAAGGCATAGGAGAAAGAAAAGATTGCAGGACTGCTCAAAGGAGTAAAAGATAAACGAGAAGAAGGTATGATGCAGGGAGACATTGGAAAAGAGAGTAACTACAATAAGCAAAAAGGATCGGGACAGCCTAATGTTACAAAGGCATATTCTCTTTTACTCATAGTACTATACAACCTGATAAGTCAAATTAAAGTACTGAGGAAGAGGAAGAGGAAAAAGAGGAAAAGGTGGTGGCAGCTGAGGTGGAGGAGCAGAAGAATAAGGAGGAGAAACAAAAATGAAGGAGAAGGAGGAGGAGGAGGACAGGCACAGAAATTAATGAAATGTGTTGTATCTATCCAAACCTAATTATACATAAAATAAATTCTACAAATTCTGAGACTAGGCTTCATGGCTTATTTACTAAGTTATTAATCCAGAATGAGAAAATCAGAGGTGAGAGAATAGATAACATTTAATAAAATAAGAAAATATTAACATGTTTGATTTACAGTAGTAAAATGTCTTTCCAGTACATAATGTCACAGAGTTTAATCAACATTATGAACTACTTAGAAAATTATTATTGTATCATCATTCTCATCCTCACTTTACAGTGAAAGAAATGAATGCTTAGAAACATAAAAGTTGGCTAGGCGCAGTGGCTCACGCCTTTAATCCCAGCACTTTGGGAGGCCGAGGTGGGCAGATCACGAAGTCAAGAGATCGAGACCATCCTGGCCAACATAGTAAAACCCCATCTCTACTAAAAAACAAACAAACAAACAAAATAGCTAGGTGTGGTAGTGTGCACCTGTAGTCCCAGCTACTCGGGAGACGGAGGCAGGAGAACTGCTTGAACCTGGGAGGCGGAGGTTGCAGTGAGCCGATATCGCACCACTGCACTCCAGCCTGGCACCTAGCAACAGAGCGAGATTCTGTCTCAAAAAAAAAAAAAAAGGAAATATACAAGTTGAAAAACCTGCTTATTCTCATACAGCCTGTGAGGAGCATCTTCAGGAACCAAGCCCAAAGGTCTTGACTTCAAATTCTAATCTATAGTAGAAAACTCAAATGCATTCTAAGTTCTGTGAAAAACACTGCAACCATCTTGGCCAGATCGTACCTCTCCTTCGGGGAATAAATGAGAGGCTTGAGATGAACTCCCTTCCAGTTCTGTGAGTCTGCATTTCTATTAAATATTCTGAAAGTTGTGCAATTGTAAATGTTCCCCAGTATTAATGAATAGTTACCCAAACCTACAAAAATACTACTTTAAATTCAATTAATTTTCTAAAGAACTAAAGTTTGTATCTCGGAGCAAAGTATTTCATTTTGATTAACTATCATTCAATATTTATAAAAGTTCACGTTTCTGCTAGGTTGGAGCACTAGCTCCGATAACAGGCTATAATAAATGATAATGGATAATTATTATTTCAATTACCTTGCTCCTCTTTTTAGAGATATTCTCTTGTATTACAAATTGGACAATGCCCATTCATTTTGATGCACTAGTTCCAAAGTAACTTGTAGGCATTCATTGATAATGGTAATGTATTTGAGTCAAGGAATATTCAGAACTGAATTGACAGCGACTTACTCAACACATCAACTCTACACATTTAATCTGCTTTCTCTATTCATTTTTAAATATATATTAGTTTTTAGAACAGTTTTAAATTTATAGAAAAATTTAGATGGTGCAGACAATTCCCATATGCCCCACACCCACAACTGACATTCTACAGAAGTATGTTACATCTGTTACAACTAATGAACCAATTTTGACATATTATTAGCTAAAGTTCATTTAGTTTCCCAATATTGACATACTTTTATTAACTCAAGTCCATTGCTCATTCAAATTTCATTAGTTTTCTCCTAATACCCTATTTTTTCTTTTCTAAGATTCTTTTCAGGATGCCACACTACATTTAGTTATCATATCTCTTTAGTCTCCATATATTTTTGAAGGTTTTCTTGTTTTTGTTGACTGACAGGTTTAAGAAGTATTTCTCAGGTGCATCATAGACTTCTTTATTGATATTTGTCTGATGCTTTTTCTGATGATTAGACTGGGACTAGGGGTTTTGTGTAGGAACATAATGAAGGTAAAATGTCATTTCCATCACATCATATCAAGGATGCAAACTATCATCATGACTTATGACTGTTGATGTTGACCTTGGTCACCTTTTGGCTGAAGTCACATTTGTCGGGTTTCTCTACTGCAGTATTACTCTCTTTTCCCTTTTCCATACTATACTCTTGGGAAGAATGTCGCTATGTAAAGTACAATTTAAGGGAAGGGAAGTTATTATCCCCCTCTTTGCAGGTGGAATATTTAAAAAGCTTATTTAGAATTTTTTCCATAGATTTATCTCTTCTTCTCCATTTAATAATTAATGTAATCATTTGTTGACATCAATATGTTCTGTTGGATATGTATTTAGTATTTTGACTAGCAATCCAGTACTATTACATTTGTTGCTCAGATTGTTTCAGCTCTTGCCATTGAGAGGTCTATTAGTCGGCTCACTTGCCTTATTTTACAGAAACATTATTGTATATATGTATGTTCTGGAAATAGCTTTCTAAGTAGGGAAAATGGGGAAAAGTTAATAGGGAGAAAAATCAAGTCTTCAAAATTAAATATTCTAATTAAATAAACAAAATATAAACATGTTAAGTGAGTATGTAAAAAAATTTCCAAACTATTTAAACAAATTTCAAATTTTAAGTTAATGATAGAATATAAAGATATTTATTTAGCATTATAAGTAATTACAGTATATGAAAAATCTACTGAAAATTAGAAAAACATCAATATCTATGAATAACCTAGCTTCATCCCTAAAAAATCTAAGGAAATCCATTTTTAAAAACTATATTTGATAAAATAATTTTAGTTACACAAAATGAGTAAACAAACCTCAATCACATTCCTGCACAAGAATAGAATAAACAAGGGATAAAACAAAAGATTCCATTTATTCTCAAATATAAAGCATAAAATCTATTTTTATGTGTACACATTTTTGTTATCAAGATAACTAGACTTCTATTTCTAACTGCATGGTAGACCAGATACCATGAATAGCCTTTCTTGTAGCAATAATAAATAATAATAACACTGATTAAAACAGAAAAGTAATTATTAAACACACATTGTCAGCCAGGTATAAAACTGTAAATATCTGCAAAGACCAAAGACAAAAATGAAGAACCAGAACTATGAACAAAATAGCTTTTATCCAGAGAATTTCTGAAATTCCTGGAGATCTTGAGTCACACCAATTTCTGGGATGGAGAAGGAAGCCAAAGGCCATGCAAGACAGTCTCTCAGGAAAACCTCACAGAAACCTGCATTACTGATGTGTACACTCAGTCTAAATATAAAGAAAATCTAAACCTATTAAACATACAGGAATAGCAAGCATATTTTACAACTTTGAGGCTACATGTAGTGGGAATATCTTCATTCAGAAGTCCAAAAAGCAATGAGTTTATAATCCAAATTACCATGAATCCAAAACATTCAAGGGCAGACTTTTATTGAAATAACTCTCCAGTAACTCTAAGTGCCTGGGAAAGCTAAAAAGTGATTGTCTCTGGAGGGGGTAAAACTTCTATTTGATTCTCAAACATTTTCCACAAATGAAGTTTTAGAAAAAAAAAAAATCAGTTCATTGTCTACAATTTGAAAAAAAAAGATAGAAAAAAGTTATCCATATTAGTCTAACATGTACTTCAGATATTAAAAACACAAGAGAGAATATATCTTATAACATGTTATACTTTTTATAAATCACTTCATGAGCTAAAAATAAACCATAAAAAGGGACACATTGATTTGAAAATAAATAACAAAACTTCTATAAATTAAATTTCTAAGCACTTAACATAACCAGTAGCAATAGATTAGATATAGCTGAATGAAGAACTGGTAAATAGAAAACACATTTAATGAAATTATGTATGAGGCAGCCTAGTGAAACTAAGATATAGAAAACATAAAGCATAGATGAAGAAAGTATTATACATTCCTCATAGACATTTCATAAGAAGACAGTAGTACAGAGAAAACAGCTAAAGAAACTGTGTTAAAATTAAGAACTGTTTATCAACAGACAGCATTAATAAGTGAAAGGCAAATCAAAAGTAGAAGAGAATATTTAGATTGCACGTGATACAGGACTTATATCAGACAGATATTTAAAAAGCCTAAAAATTAGTAAATGATTTGTAATCCAATATTTGTTTAAATAAATAAAGGTTAAAAGACATAACAAGGCATTTTACAAAAGAATATATTAAATGGACAAAAGACACATTAAAAGGTGCTCATTCTCATAAAATATCAGAGGGATACAAATTAAAACCATAATGAACATAAAACTGTACATTCACCAAAAAATAAAATAAAACAAAATGCCTATCTATACCAAGAGAAAAGAAAGAAGCAACTGAAACTCTTATACATTACTATACAAGAATTAATTATTTAGCCACTTTTGGAAAAATTGACATTATCTACAAAAGACGAACATATGCATAGTCTATGCTATCACATTTTCACTTATAGGCATATCGTCAGTACAAACATATAAATATCTACTGCAGAAATTTGTATAGCTATGTTCATAGTACCATTTTTTCTAATAATCAAAACTGGACACAAGCCAAATATTCATCCATATAGATATATGTTACTAGAATCAGATAATATATGAACATAATAGCATCATCATCACTTTTGATCCAAAAAAACCCAGAGACAAAAAAGTGTACAGGATGATTCCAATTATAAAGTTCAAAAACAGTCAAAATTAACATATGTTACTAGAAGTAAAGACAGTGGTTGGGATTTTGTAGGAAGGAACAATGAAGGGAAAATTCCAAATGGAGAACTTTGGTAACTAAAAGGGGGAAGAATCCTGTTTCCATTAACAAGGAAAATTATAATAGACTTGAAATAATGCTCTGCATGTGTCTGTGCACAAATTATTTAAAGAAAAAAATTACATAATTTTGACAATATTAAAGAAGACCTAAAAAATAAGAAATACATTCCTCTATAGGACAAGAAGACTGAATATGAAAATGTAAATTTTCCCTATTTTTACTTTTGGATTTAATGAAATTCAAACCAAATATCTACAGAATTATTCATGGAAATGACAGTTTTTCTAAAATATGTATGATAATACAAGAGGAACAAGGTTCTCCTAAAAAAGAATGGGGTGACTTGCCCTGATAGGTAGCAAGATTTATTATAAACTATAGTATTTAAAATTTATGCACATGTGCAAACAATATTTATAATTGAGCTGACCCTCCAGATCATTGGAGATAAATAATAGATTACCTAATTTTTCTT
Organism: Sapajus apella; assembly: GCF_009761245.1. NCBI lineage: Eukaryota > Metazoa > Chordata > Mammalia > Primates > Cebidae > Sapajus > Sapajus apella. The sequence continues at coordinate 3,447,348 of NW_022436971.1, read as the reverse complement.
GAGTGGTAGGTTACTGATACAAAATAGTTAATTTATCTTCACCTCTCACCCTATAAATAATAATTTAAGTGGAATAAATCTTAAATGTAAAAAGCAACATTACAAAACTTTTAGGAAACAAGAAAAATAAATGCATTCATGACCTCATGATAACAAAGAATTTCTTAAACACCCAAAATGTGTGAACATTAAGAGAAAATATCACACATTTATGAAGTTCTGTTGTGACCCAGTGAGTAAAAGGTAAGCTTTACATTGCAATGATATTTGCACATCAAATGATAAATTATTAAACTTTTCTATTACAATATTACCTCAAAGCAATACAAAAAGCCAAATATTTTTACAGAAACATAAACAGAACGCAAGAAGAAAAGAGCAAATAAGAATGAGCCACAAATGTCTGAAAATAGTTGACATCTCATTGACAATGAGAAATATATAATTTTAAAACATGGTATGTGAAAAAAAAATTAGCTACAATTTCACATCCCTGATTAGTAAACATTAACAATTTGAACAGTACCAGATGTTGCAGAAATTCCTTAGTAAAACAAACTCATCTATTTATGGCAATGCAATTGTACATTGGCACAACCACTTTGGAAAAGGGTTTAACTTTACTGAGTAATGTTTCATTCCACTTCTAGGAAAACATACCACAGAAACTTGTGACCACATGCAGTGCGAGGTATATACAATAATGTTCATATCACCCTTTTTCACAAAAGTAAAAAATGAAAATGTCCAAATACCTATCAATGACAGATAAACTCTCAAATATTCTTATAGCAGCAGAAATGCTAATTACACTAGGATTACACAGTGACTTGTACCCACACGGATAAATAATTGAAGCATTATATTGCTGCAGAGAGGCAAATCAAAGAAGCATTCATGCCACATGTTCTTGAAATGTGCATGAATAGAAGATAAACTACCTTTAATAAAAGCGTGAGGCTGATGAACACAGAATCCAAAATTGTGGTTACCTGGGGGACAGATAACACTATTCAGTCAGTGAGGGACACCCTGACCATTTCTAAAGTCCTGGTGATATTCTTTTTATTAAACTGAGTTTTGACTGCATGGATAACTACATCATTATTATTGAAATTTTACATATGCATTTTCTAAACTTTCTCTGTTTCACAAGAAATCATTTAAATTATTAAGAAAAGAGAAAAATACAATGCTTTTTGAACTATTTTAAAGAATTGAATAAAAGAACTCATAAATCTTTTAGACTAGAGGGAAAACATAAAAGATGTTTGAGATTTCTATACAGACCTAAATTCCCAAAAACAATCGTTTTTTGAAATCTAAATATAATACATGTGTGTATGTGTGTGTGTATGCAACTTATATATATATATTATATATTATCATAATATATAACATATAATTAGATATTATAATATGTAATATGTAATAATATCATATATATATATACGATTTATAATACCAAGAATATTCTGGGAAGACCAGAACATCAGTATATTCCTTTCTGCGACTTCATAGATCTCCCCAGGTGGGAGTTTGAAGGACTCAAGACAAAACCAGAAATTTTGCTGGGGTCTATATCATGCCTCTATGGCAGCTGCTACCTCTTTTTTCTCTCTGTTTTGCTTCTGCCCAGCTCATACCAAGTCCCCTCCTGTACTACTGCTAACCTCCTCCAGCTCACGTTTCCCTTCCATCACATACTCCTGACCACACTGCCTGCTACCTCTTTCAATCTGAAGGCCACCATGTTTAGCTAGAGGGGCACATGTGGAGACCCTGATCTGCCTTTAATCCCTGGAGCATCCTGGGATTTGGGGTTGGGTGGTGGGGGAGAATGTGTTTCTTAATATGTTGCCAGCTTAGGCAGCTTGCCAGTCTCAGATGTCTGTAATAATCCCTTCGTTCTAGATAACTATGTCTCTTCTCACTGTGGAATCTTTCAGAGGAAGGCCACAGAACAGAATTAAGCCTGTTTTCCTTTTTTATTATAGCTTTCTCCTTTCAAAGATACAAATTCAGGGAGTACCAGGGCCAGGCCAGTGATGCTTTTATGGACAAGAAGAGAACAGACACATCTGCACACTTTCCTTGTATCTCTGCATCTCTGAGCTGCTGTCACACTTAGCCTACTCTGACAAATTTCCTCCTCTTTCCCAGTGATGTTCTTTTCAGGGCACATTTGCTTCTTCACACACGTTGGCTTTCCTTGCCACCATCTCTCCCCACATTTGTCAAACACCTCTGTACCTGTCCATGCCAAAATTATCAAGATATGGGAGAAATTAAAGATTATAATAGAAAGTTACTCCAATATACTAGCAAAAAATTTACTTGAAAACACTAGATCTCCCTAGAAATACTATAACTCAAATTATAGCAAATGAGATAATGTTATAGAAGTATTAACATATGAAGATAAAGATATATAATTAATGCAAGCACAATTACAGATAATTGACAAACTAATTGCAATGCTGTTTAACATTAGCACTTTCAGAAAGCAAAATGACATAATATAAAGCCATAGAGATATTTGTAAAAGAAAATGATGTAATACACATATTATGTGCACACAATATATTTTGGGGCGGGACATTTTACTGTAACCTATAAAGATGAAACATTTCACTCTAATCTGCTAAATCTAAAGCAAACAAAATTCAGTCTACCACCACCATCAACAATGGCAACAAATTAGCAAAGCAAACTACGTGTTTAATATTGATATTATAATAAATTGTGGCTTATCAAAAAAAGGCATAATTTAAAAGTTGTGATATTTAGGAACAAAAATATGGAACCTATAAAATATTTATGGCATATAAATAAAAATTAGTAGTTATAAATTTATAAATGTACATTCTGCATATCAAATCTGATGTACACATTTGAAAATAGTTATTTTGTCATGGGGTGCACTTGGATTACAAACTTTAAGCTATTTGCTCAAACAAAATGAAATTGCCAAGTTTACTGTTTTTAACCTAGATAAAAGAAAATGACACATGGTAATATCTACCATATTAAAAAGGCAAACTTGGAAAAGTGAGGATACTATTTTGTTCTCAAAGAATGTAAACCAAGAGTAACTATAAAGGTAGGAAGTGATAGATCCCACAGATTTCTTAATCCTTTTCAGTTGAATAGTAAACCTTTGACATTTTAAGACATATTTTAAAAGTTCTTTGAACCCATATAATTTTTTATTTGCTACATGACACGAAATATTTTCTAGTCTTCCCCTCACTTATGAAGCCACAAGCATAAGACAGTGATGAACGAAGGGCACCTAACGACATGCAGGCCCATATTTCTACTAAAATTCCAGTATGCCCTCTGGCACAGGGCTTCAAGCCTAACCTGCTGTCTTTTAGCTTCTCCTGCCTATGCAAATCCATTTGGTCGAAACAACCTGAGAAAACCAAAATTATTTGCAGAATAACTGCAAGAGTTGAAGCATGGAAGAATCATTATTCATAATTTGCTGCCTATGGTAAAAATCAGTACCAGTCTGTTCATTTTCACTTACTTATTCACTTGATAAATCATCGAGTAGACATGATTTTCAACCTCCCCCAAGAAAGACAAAATTCTTTCGGAAAATAATCACTCAATGATTTAAGCTGAAAATATAAATGTAGTGCACACAGTACACAGAAATCTCTGTCAGCTATATAAATCTTATACATGTCCTCCTTCTCTTCTGTGGTATGACAATGCTAAGAGACCAAAGAATGTTTATAGGCAAAGATTTTTAAAAATTCTCAATGTCAAGAGTTTCTCATGACATTTTCAAAAATAAGATGGATATAAACTCCACCCAGTGAGTCAACTTGAGGAAAATGACTTTTTTTTTTAACTCTAGATGAGACCAGGTTTCTGGTAGAGCCATTTTTAAAGGCAGTGGGTTGATACATCCAAAAAACAAAAAGGCACAAATGAGCAGAAAATCAGATTTAAAGTAGGAACAAAATAGGTGGGGGGAGGACAAAGGATAATATTTTTTTACAAATGAACAGAGACATAAGTGATGAAAGAGGAAATATGTGTATGAAAGCCCCTTGTTGACTGCTTTAATCACCTGTGTTAGGCTATGTCATGGTAACAAACGACTCCCAATCTCAGTGGCTGATGAGGACAAAGGTCTATTTCTCACCCCTGTTGGTTGGAATCCACACTAAAGAAGCAGCCCGCATGCATCTACGATATGTGCTCTCACAGGGAGAGATTCAATGGGGGACTTAAGTAATGGCTCTTTGAACATCTCAGATGTGGTCTACTTCATTTCTGCTGGCCTTCTATTGGCCAAAGAAAGTCATATGGCCAAGCCTGACATCAGTGAAAGGTGATACATATTCCTCTTGCAGGGAGGGGCTCTTTAACAAAGGGTCTAATATAGAAGGGTAGCAAACACTTGGGAAGAATAATACAATATACCATAATTTCCTTCAACATCTGCTATCTACCTCAGAGGGAAATTTCTAGATAAACTTAACTTAGATTTAAAAAAATGGAATTGTTCAATTGTCTCAATGGAAGCTTATATAGGGATTAATTATACTGGATTTAAAAAAAAACTATTGTGAAGGGGCTGGAATTTTTTAACCATATAACAGGCTCCTTAATTTGTTTATGTTCATATTTGTGATAGGTATTATAGTATGAACTAAAATTGATTGCTACCTGCATAACTTTATTCTTCTCACCTCACGACTTATGGCTTGGGCTATAAGGAGCTAGTAAAGCATTGCCCTTTTCTTCACTCCCTGAGATTGGAACCAACTGGTAAACATAAAAGACAGAAAAATAGAGATGAAAATATTAGCTGCATTTATGGAAAATCAGCTAGACAATGTAGCCTTAGTTCCTCCTATAAAAGAGCTTAATAATACTCACTTACCCTAATATTAAACAGACTGACTCAACTATGACTGAGAAAACTGGAAACGTTCAAGTCTCCACCTCAGAGAGAGGCACTTAAACACATGGATTATTACAAACCAACTTTTACTCCTTCTACAGGTAAACCAACCTGAAAGAAGAGACATAAGTTAGCCTTTGCAGAACATGCTCAACTACTACTTTCAAGGACATCAACCAAGCAATTTAACACAAACAAATTAGGCCAGATATCTGAGTTTAGATGAAAGAAAAACATAAAGTGTATACAATAATTACCCCTTCATAACACTTCAGCTTTCTATTCACTTAGCTGTTGATCTTACATGTTAAGTCTATCGTTAAGCAGTGATGGAGGTATCGTTTACTTGCAGCTTCGTTAGAATGTTCCCACAGCACTGAGTGCCTGGTTTTGTATATCTTTTTCATACAACTGGTGAGGAGTTTAAATTGCTTCCAAGAAGGTTCCAAAATGAGATAAAACAGTACATTAATTGATTTGAAGGCATTTCTGTACCTAAGGAAAAGAACCACTTCTCTTATGTGTTCCATCCCTTAAGTAAGCATTCAGTTGTTGCAGACTGGGATGTTACTCACTGGAAATAGTTTTGTTTCTTCAGGACCACCTAAGTTGCTTTTGTTCAACATCACATTTCTTACATGCCTCTTGCATTAAGGAGTCCGAAGAATGTAGAGCTATCACAGTACCATAGAAAACAGGCCAATTGTAACCCCAAAGGATTTGTCTGAAGCCATATGAGGTTGCCAGAATCCAGTACTTAATAAAGCCAAAGAGCCCTTTATCAGGAATGATAATAAACAAACAAATAAATAAACAAACAAAAACAGGTCATAATGTGTCATCTTTATCTGGGAAATGCAAAAGTGGGGAAAGAATGGCCTAAACTGAGCATGCGAAGCTCCTTCTTCCAAGCCATCATTCTGATAATGCACCCCCTTCTCTTACAGGGATGAGGGGTAGAGAGGAAAGCTGAAGTGTTAGTGAGCTGGAGATCTTCCACATGTTGATATGAGAAGTGAGGATTAAGTACTCCTTCCTAACACATAGATATAATTATATGGACAAGGTCTTTACAAAAAGTAAACAGAAGGATGGCTTTTCTATTTCCATGTCTTACTGTGATCTAAATAATTCTATGCATCTGTTCAAAGGTCCTTTGCAAGATACATCCTCTCTAACCATAAATTCATAGACCACAGATAATGCAAAGTAGACTCTAATTAATTCAGACCCAGCAGTGACTGAGTTAGCACTTCTCTCGGGATTCAGTAAAGGCTATTAAGTTAGCAAGATAATTCCTTAGACAGAAATCAGAGTAAATTAAATATATACCATATTTATAAACACCATCTTCTTTAATAAATAATCCTCAATGAATTATATTTGAAATGTATGGTAGATTACTGACATATATGGGGGGTCAAAATGACATTTGTTCATATAACAAGGTCTTAGCAAATATAAGAGGAGCTATGAAAAACCTGGTTACACTACCTGTAATGATTAATTCACTTTTTGACCATACTTTAAGCATCTCAATTAATTATCACAGGCTGAGAAAGGCCTCAAAGGAAAAATTTTCTGCCATAGAACATCTGGTTTATAAGGCTATTTATTCCAGCCCATAAAAATTTAAATTCCATCTATTGTCTTTCTATTCTTTCTATTATATTTCCACAAAATAGTCATTCAGACCATTCCAGTTAGCCATGAGTAAGAGAATCCAATGGATCTCACCTGAAATGCTAAGTAAATATGTATGTATCTAAATCCTGTGTTTCATGATCCACTGTATATCTCTTCTATAGCAGGAAAGTCTCTCAAAGTCTCAAAACTTCATGGTCAGCTACTTATACAATAAATTCTCATGGCTAGATATCATTATAAATGCATATATATTTTGTCAGATAGATGTGAGCACTGTACAGAAATAATGTATACGATGGCTACTTTCAAGATAATTTGAGGTCATATATAAAATTGCATTCGAAGCAGAATAAATAAAAATAAACATTTTAGAAAATATTTAGAAACTCAAGAACCATCAAGCAAAGATCAATTTGATATCCAATGCTGAACTGTAGACATCTGTGTGTTTTTGACCAATAAGAGGAGCAGATGACAAAAAAGACATTCAACTACGCAAATAAAAAAGCCTGACTTATTTTCTTGGCTAGATAGAGGAGCATCTATCAACATATTGTATCTATAGAAAAATGTGCTTTTTTTTCCCCTGAAGTTGTTTTCGGGGTCTATATATTAGAATAGGGGTGGTACATCAGGGGTCTCAGCATCTTTCTTTTTTAATCAAGTTAATCATCTGTCATCTCAGAGTGACTTTTGTAGAACATATACATCTTGACTGCATCCTTTTTTTTCTAAATGAGTAATTGTAAAATCATTCCCTAGTAGATAATAGGTGGAATTCAATGTTTCTCATTTTGATATTGGGGAATGGTAGGTAAAAATAAATTTTGTAGTTTTGGTCTAGCTGTTAAAATAATAAAATACTTTGTTCTAATTGTTTCTCTTTACATTAGTAGTCAGAAGAATAAGGTAAATTCTGAAAAACATATAATTAATATCCCAATCCATATAGATATATGTTACTGTATAAAGACCATATGTAAGATGTTGGTTTTCAAAGAAACAATGGATAAGAACAAAGGTTTAGTAAAGAAATAAAACATTCAAATATGTGATCATAATATAATGTGTTTAACTCTTCATAGTCTGTATGGTGAAATTATGAATGGTCTCCTGGAGAATTCTTGATTTTCTTTGTCATGACCAATAAACATGCTTGCAATATATCTAAAAACTGAGTCATGTTATGTAAGGATATGTTAATGTGTTAGGGATTTGAGGGAAAATCCTCACAATATTACTTTATAATTACATGCACACAGTCAATGCACTATTATTCTCAGTCTGATTCTGGGAGATACATAAACATACAAGCCTTAAATCTACATCAATATCCTGGGAACTATGGCTGACAGCCCATGTTATATCCTTTTCCTTAAATCCTACTCCAAGCTAATCATATTGTCAATAATCAATATATAGAAATACATAATATATTTGGCAAATACACAAATATATACATAATATTGATTATTTATTGAATGACCTTTATGGAAAGTATTTAGATATTCATTATTGTATTCCCACTTTTGTTTTAAATTCACCTTCAAGTATGTACAGGGAACATTGTGACAATCAAAAGCTCATTAAGAGATTGAATATGGATTATGTAAGTTACAAAGTAGAATATTAATCAGATTTTTTTAACAGATTTGCCTTTTAAAAACATTGAATTACTTAGAGAATTCTGCATCATGTCTGTTAACTTTCAAAGTGTCCTTCTAAAGCAATAAAATCAAGACTTAGAAATTCGCAGTGTACATACACAGTTATACCATTATTCTGGCTTGATCCAAAGATTTGTACTTCTTCAAATTAACTACTGTGCATTTAACTTCAACTGACACTCAATTCGTAGATTGTTAAGAAATGTTTGTCAAATGAAACAAGAACATTAATACCCTCAAGCCATCCACAGCCCTCCTTCTGCATCACCATGGTCAGTATGGGGTCACAGAACAAGAAAGCCCAGACTTGCAACCCTGGCCTCACAATTATCCACAAGCATTTTGGCAAGTGTCTGATAATTGCATACTTGGCCCTATGCAAGCCAGGGAGGTGGGTGAGATATGACATGGTGTTTATTTTTATGGAGCTTAAATTCTTGATTCCACTTTTTTCCTCCTCTAACATGAAAGCAATCATCATATTCATTGAATGATGGCTGTAAACCTTTCATAAAAGAAGTCTATCATTCAAATTTCCACTTCTCATTATCCACATGAAGTATGTTTAATCAAAATTATTGATTAATTCTACATGTGGAAAAATAAATGATTGACTGCAGCCACTGTGATACACTGGCATGCCCATTCCCCTCAATTTTTCAAACAATGGATGCTTTCTAATTTGAAAGCAATAGCCTTTTAGGGCTAAGATTTACTTGAGTATACAAATAATTGTAAAAGCAGAGTAAAGGGTTCATTAATTTACCAAGTTACTATTAGTCTATGTTTGTCTTCATCCAGAAAACATTCACCAGTGGTAGGTTATAAAGTATGCTTTTCTACGTCCAAATGATATGTATACTCTATTAAGTGCTTAGAGCGGTCCTGGTGTGCCAGTAAAGAATACTAACCATCACTCACAAGATCTGAGATGTGACAAATGATAACGAGCTAAAGCTCTGCTCCATCCCCACATTCAATTTGAGGATCTTCCTGGATAAAAAGGCTATTACATCCAGAGATGTCACCGCCATCACAACAGTCAATAGAAAAGTCATTTATTTTTAAGGAGCTTTGCTTCATATGTTAACCTTTCCAGATTGAAGTTCTAAATTCTCCAGGATCAATTAGAATTAATCCAAAGCATAATATCAGACTATACTTCCCTTTTATTTATTTATTTCTAATTCTCCTACCAAAAACAGATAGGCACACCATTTGTGCTATTGAATAGTCCTATACAAAGAAAAACATTTCCTGACTATGATCATTACACAGTGCAAATATTTTCCTGGAGAATCTTATAATTCATCATGCTAAACAGGAAAATGGTATGGCCTTTGTACATCGACTATAAGTACCCGGAAGAAAGCTCACTGGTCTCATGATGAGTTAGGACTGATGATGAGTTGGATGGGAGCAACTTCCTTCATCTCCATCTGCTGCCACTTCATTCCACTAGGGATTAATTGACTTGAACCAAATTAGCAGATACTCTCTGTGCAATTGCTTGATGAGTTGATGATAATTTCAATTCAACCACTGATTAACTTGTTGGAATGCCCAGGTGAAGTGATAATTGTTTTAGAAATCTGAATTTAAAATTTAAAACTAAATTTCTGCTGACAACATAGAAGAAACAGAACTTAATCAAGGAAAGCCTGCACTAATATGTATTTGCTGCAGCAGTAAGGAAGCTCAAAAGATTGGTTCTACCTTTGATGCATGTGCTTTAAATACCAGTGGCATGTCAGCCATCTATTTTTCATTCTCCTAAAGACAGGAATGGTTTAAAATATTACGTAAAGAATGTATTGCAGATTTTTGAATCAACAACTGTGAAGAAACAATGTGAATAACCAAATTAAAGATGTGACAGTTGAGAAATTGGAAACAAGTTATTATGGAGCATGTGTACACTCAAGATTCGTAAAAGGTTCTTAAAATAGAATTAATCCTTACAAGCCACTAATGTTTCTGTACTAGATTAATGCTACTATTCACAGAGGCTGATCATCCCGAAGGAAGTTCACAGTACATCAAACTAACACTGTTCACTAAAGGGCAATTATATTTGGTAGAAATAATCCCCTTGAAAGTAGAAAAGGAAAGGAAAATCAATCACTTCATGATTTAATGAACTACCCAAAGCAATGCTGGCCATTACCAAATATGAACTACTGTGACAATAATTAGAATTCACCTTATTAAGGAAAAACATTCACATTTTAGACTACTTTAAATTAAAACTCATTAAAATTTAGTTCATATTCTCTACCAAAAAAAAACCTATCAGCAATTTTGAAAATGCGTCGCAAGTTCTAGACATCCATTAATGATGTGATTATTCATTCAAGAAATGTTTATTACCTTTAATAGTCAGGCAGTCATTGTATCACATATCAAAAACATTTTTTTTAAATGTGGATGCACTGTCTTCTGATCAATGTTTCTCTCAATCATGATGGTTAAATCTTATGTTAACAAATGCAGGAACAAGTTTAATGGAAATGGAGAACTTGTCTTTAACAACTTGTTTTGTGTCTATTAAAATCCTAGCCTTATCTCTCACCTCCCTTGCTGTATACCCTACTCAAAGTCTTGACCAAGCGTATCTTATACTGTGCAGCCTTCCACTAGCTAAGTTCAAACCTTTGTTTATGTTCCCCGTTTGTGTCTAAGATTCAGCATTTCTATCTCTACCTGACATCCAGGCCCTAGTCAAGTCCAAGTAGAATTAGTAGGTATTCCCAGCCATGGCTAGTATCTCCTTGAGGCGGGGCTCTCATGTCCTTGTATGCATATCATTATTATAGCACTTTTTATACTTTTTCATAGCTGGGAATTTATAAAGATTTCTTCCTTCTAGATCTCGAGACCCTGGAAGGAAGAATCTACATCATTGTTAGCTCAGAGACAGAAACCTATGTAGAAAATTTGAATTAGGAAAATTAGTAGAGAAAGTTGCAAATCCATCTGGGAAAGAATCCATCATCTCTCACTAATGATTTCAATTAGTCTGACTTTTTACAAGCTTAAAGCAAAATCAACAGACATAAAATATAATAACTGATCTCATTATAAAAATTTGATCTTTACCATATTTACATACCTAAAAATTATATTTCTATGGAGGTTTTTGTAGTATGATTAGTGGTTAATGAATGTTACTCATAGATACAGAGTTCAAGATCTACCTATGCTACTTAATTACATAAATATGGAGAAATTCTGTCAACTCCCTAAGGCTCAGGTTCCTCATGGGAAAATCGTAATGACAATAGTGTTATCTCAGAGGACTTTTTAAATATGAGTTAAATGCACAAAAAGCAAACTGTATGGGGTATATTAAACATATAGTATTACCAGACTGGAACTCATGAGTACCCATGAAGAATATTTGAAAGCATAAATACATCCTAGTGAGTTTTGAAGCTATTACCTAAGAAGTCTTTGATAATTTTCTAAAGGCATCTGGAAAATCTCCTTTTTCTTCTGTCTTATGGAGGAACAATTAAAAAAAAAAACTGAGGCCGGGCGCGGTGGCTCACGCCTGTAATCCCAGCACTTTGGGAGGCCGAGGCGGGTGGATCACGAGGTCAAGAGATCGAGACCATCCTGGTCAACACGGTGAAATCCCGTCTCTACTAAAAACACACAAAAAAAATTAGCTGGGCATGGTGGCGCGTGCCTGTAATCCCAGCTACTCAGGAGGCTGAGGCAGGAGAATTGCCTGAACCCAGGAGGCGGAGGTTGCGGTGAGCCGAGATCGCGCCATTGCACTCCAGCCGGCGTAACAAAAAAGAAAAAACATCATCTCAAAAAAAAAAAAAAAAAAAAAACTGAGGCCCAGTTGGAGATTACATATTCTATAGCAGGTTTTCTGAGTATTTTTATTGATTACCATCATTTCTATCTCAGGTAATGACCTTCCAACCAGTAAAAGCTTTAGCTCTAGTTGCAAAACCAAAGGCAGAGCTATGTTTATGACACTAGACAACACAATCTTGTGATAACCAAAACTCTCACCTACTTCCCCAGACATGGATGGATTTTTCGAACTCTCCATATCTAACCACCCTGGTTTCTTTGTGCAATATGGTGGATTTTAGTCAATAAGAGGAATATTCATTATTTATACCTATTAATATAAAGACAGCAATTTTTATTGATTTTTATTTTCCCAACACAATTCCTAGATCTATCATTGATGCACATGTGCTATAGGAACACTTTGGTAACATGGCAACAAAGAAAGCCTGAATAATTCTGGAATTAGATTCAAAAGACACAAACAATGCTTCAAAGTGTGAGTAAATCCCCTTTTTCTCAACATTAAAACTTATCTAAACATTTCCATAGTTACAGCAAGCTTGAGTGATCTTGGAAAGAACTCTATGCACAGAGAGGTCTAATTGTTGCTTCCTTTAAACTGGGGGCCATTTTTCTAATTCTAGAAACACACATATCTCTTCAGCATTAAGATCCTTGATTTATGCTCATGCATGAATCCCCTCCCTCATCTTCCCAATGAGTAAAGCCTGGTAGGAGATGGAACGCGTTTTGATTAATAGTGCTTTGATGGTAATCACTTCTTTGTTTATGAGAAAACTTGCTAGCTGCCTATTAGCTGCAAATTAGAAAATGATACTGCAGTGATCCAGTCCTCTCTGAGGTTTCTAAGGGAATTCATTTCTAGTTAATTAGTATTAATGAACTGCAATTCTTTTCCTGGCACTGTATTTAGTGACTGTAAACACAGGAACAAGCATGGTGCCTGCCCTGAAAAAGCTTATAGTTTAATCACGGAGATAGACATATGAACGTATAAGTGAAATAGTGTTACTGAAATGCTGCTTCTATACACTATGCAGACAATGGGAAAAGAAGAGGCACTATAGAGAAAGAAATACATCCTATTGGGAAGGAGAATGTGTAACAAGTGAAACTTTCAAGCCCACTAGTTTGTGAACAGAAATGTGGTCATATCAACATATTAATCATCCTAACCTGCTGATACAATAGCTCCCCATGAAGTTTCCTCAGGTGTTTCTGGGAGTCCCCAGGTAGTATCTTACATCCTCCTAACATAATTGTTTTTTTTTTCTTCTGCTCCTGCTGTCCTGTTCATGTTCACTGTTCACAAATTGAGGAATCTCCTCCTCACCTACATGGTGAGAGGTGCCCTCCACAGGACATCTGCTTTCCCGCCCAGCATGCCAAATCCACATGCCACTGGGACACTAAACAGCAATGGACTCTTCACACCCCACTCTGTGGGACACATACTGAGTTCTATGTCTCTTTCCAATCTCCGTATTACAGTTTCCCAGCTGTGACTAAAGCACTACTGCTTGCTTGATTTGCACAATATCCTACATGGATTTTCTTCTTTATATTTTACTTGTAGCCTCTCCCTCTAATGAATGCAATCTTAAACACTGGTGCAACACACACTGTCTAATTTCTAAACATCTAAACATCAGAATTTTCTCTACTAAGCCTTCTCTGCAACTCTCCTATCCCTTGATTATGAATGACGGTAAGTGTATGTTATGTGAGGAATACTAGCTTCCCAGTTCATCAGACAGAACCAGATCACGGATTTTACTTGGACTTAATTCCTGCTTTTATTTCTAGAAGAGATGAAGACTGAATTTGAACTTAATGACTAGATAAGAAAGGTGGAGGAGTCACACAGACAAAGGACAGAATGTGAGTCAGCCCAGAGTGCTTTAGGAACCGTGAGGAAGTGTAAGATGGATGGAGGGGGAGCCGGACCAGATGGTAGAGAGCCCTGAGTTCTCTGCTTGGAAATAACGACTCACGTGCATTGATATTAGAGAGGCATGACCTCATTTTACCTGAAGGGAATAATAGAATGTTGATTGTGCTGCGCAACAATCAGTGTGATCTACAAAAATGCGGAGCGTTAAATAAAGACTGAAAATACTAGAGAAAGTTAGCATTCGGGAGACAATTATGATAATTTATGAGTGAGTAATTACTGAAATGCAGCACTGGCTCTGAGAGTAATACAAGAGACTTTACAAGGATATAGACAATTAGGAGAGAATAACATCATCACCAATTTTCTAGGTTATATAACTTAGAAAGTGTTAATGCCATTAACCAAAACAGAAAAATAAGCTGGAGAAGCAGGTTTGCGGGTGAAGTCGGGAAGTGGGGAGAATAATAAACATAGTCACAGATGTGCTGAGCTTAAAAAGCCTGTAGCACATTGTGAAGGGTGGACCTGTAAGATTCTGGTATATCTTAAGCTGGATGCTACCAGGCAACTGGGTTGGAGACACAGGTGTTTGAGTCATCAGCACGTACAGGAGAGTTTAATGAGATGAGTGGGTCAGATTGCAAACCTAGGCAAAGTTTGAATGAGAATGAAGATGAAGACCAAAAGCAGAACTCTTAGGACTACCAAAAAAATTATAACACATATTTGCTAGACTAGTACATGATTAAAAAGGAATGGGTCCTATGTTCTCTGTTTTATTCACATGATTTCCTATAAGACTCCTTCTTCTATTTCATTTTCTATTCGTCTTTTATTTTTCATAAAGAGGTAAGTGTTGTGCTGTTACTTATCCTGAAGATAAAAATTCTGTTCAGAAACGAGGCTGAATACATTGTCCACAAGGTTGGCTATCTGGAAAATAACACCAAGTTTCATGAAGCTGTTCAAATCAAAGGTTCTAGAGTTCAATACATTTCTACTGCATGCTAATTGTCATAACAACACATGTAGATGCATCTATTGAAATAAAGTTACAAGGCAGAGGTGTCCAAACTTTCTCATCATGGTACTCCAGTGCCTGGTACTTTCTATACAGTGTCTGTGCTGTGGGGATAAATTCCTGCATATCTGAAATTTGCCTAAATTGTTTTGTTGTGGAAAGAGATATGTCTTCACGGTACTGACCCTTGGTTAAGGCGTAGCATGCACTGATTAATTGTGCTATTTTGTAACAATGGGTCCAGGGATGTTTGTGTCAATTTGATGGCATGGTTTATTGATAAGCAGTAAGATGATGGTTTGCCCCTAGTCTCAGCGAGAACCCCCCCAGAGGGCCCTACCATTGGAGCCATTTACATAAGAACAAATAAGCCTAGATAACAAGCAGGGTATAAGAAACCATGGCTAAGCCCGCACTTTGAACTCTCTGGTTCTGAGGTGCACATACACACATTGAGATGGTCCAGATCCAAGAAAGGAAGTATGTCCAGTATGGTCCTGAAGAAAGTGGACAGTTTGCCTCATGCCAGATCTCTCCGCACCCTTTGCTGTAGGGCAGCCTTTGGCTGCAAATGCACATTTTTATTTTAAT
Source organism: Sapajus apella (assembly GCF_009761245.1). NCBI lineage: Eukaryota > Metazoa > Chordata > Mammalia > Primates > Cebidae > Sapajus > Sapajus apella. The sequence continues at coordinate 3,431,764 of NW_022436971.1, read as the reverse complement.
GCAGTTTCTAATTTATATTATTTTTCTCCAGTAAACCATAGAATTGTAAATGTTGTCATTTTGGGTCCTATGAATCTTCTTTAAAAATTGAATCTCGGGCCGGGCGCGGTGGCTCAAGCCTGTAATCCCAGCACTTTGGGAGGCCGAGGCGAGTGGATCACGAGGTCAAGAGATCGAGACCATCCTGGTCAACATGGTGAAACCCCGTCTCTACAG